>NW_015173688.1:990272-1059272 GCF_001447785.1 Gekko japonicus | reverse complement strand
AGTCCATCGCCACAGTTTGATCAGTACCTCCCTCCTTGCTTTCACATTTGCTTACAACATCGGGAGATAGGGCGTCCCCTCCCCCCCTACGCTTGTAGTAGAGGGACTTAACTTCTAGGCTTTATTGTCTCATTTCAATGACAACTCACTCATCAATCCTTGAATCGATCCACCAGGTCCTAAGACGGCCCCTGGGATCACACCAGGAAGAGAAAATCGCTAAACCTCCAAATGCTTGTTCCGGTTGTCGTTTCTAATCCAGTACTGGGAATAGGGGCAGGGCCTTCAGGGCAGAGAGTAGCCCCCCTGTACCAGCTGCTGGCCGTAGTTAGGGCTCTCCAAAGCCCCCTGGCTAGAAGCCCATTGCCTATGGGCTTCATGGCGGAGCTTGCACAATCACGCTCCCTCCTAATCCCCGATTCATGACACACGTCTCTCGGAGGACCCCAGAGACGCTGCCATCGTTCAAAGTGCCAAAACCAGAAAACGTAGCAATGTTTTGTCCTATGGCCATCCTAATCAGACAGAAGACTATTACTTCTTAAGAAATTTTAAAATTCACTTTGTCTTATGTAATTTTTTTATCTATCTGTATCAACTGTTTGGCTGTATTTTTGCTGTTAACTATATGTAACATTTTTAAGGTATTTCCTGATATTTGAATGTAATAAATCGAATTGAATTGTATTACATTTTTTCAAATGGTGACCATAGGGGGGTTGATGAGAGTGAGTGCACAGAGTGGCAGTTTGCTGATGAAGGGAGAGGAGGAGGAGGGCTGGTGTGTGGATTGTTAGGCAGCTGGGCTGTGCTGTGCATGCTGCTCTGAGGGGAAAGAAGCTAGTGGAGGAACAAAGGGAAAAAGGGGCACTGATGTAGTTGCTGCATGTTTGATCAGCTGTGAAGCTGAGAGGTAGAATGGGTATTGGGATGGGTGGGGGATGGTGACCTCCCTTCTCCTCCCTTTCTGTTCTTAGCCCATGAGGCAAAAAGCACCCCTGTAGGTTTTTGAAACAGCCTCCCCATCAGGCCTTCCCCTCACCCCTGTCACTTCTGTGGGAAACACAGGAGGGATGAGAACTGTGGGTGGGGGGATTTGGAAGAGCCGGGTTCAGACCCCCTCTCCTCCTAAGCCAGGACCCTGTTGCCTGGGTCATCCAGGACCAGTCACTCAGCCTCACCCCATCTCACAGGATTGTTGATGGGGGCGGGGATGGTGTGGTGGAGGGGGGAAGAGAGGAAACAAAGAGTGAGAAATGGATCATAGCTGTGCTCAGCTGCTGACGCTGGGCATTGGGAGAAGTGCTGAAAAACTACCTTATTTACTTGCCAGGAAGATCTCCAGGCCCCACCTGGAGGATGGCAATTCTACAAAGATACATCTAGTGGAAGTCAGGTTTTGCAGAACTACGAAATTTCAGGGATTGGTGCAGTTATTAAGCATGAAGACATGGAGCATTGAATAATTTATATCACTATTTGATAGATTAGGATATACTAGTGGGACATGCAAGAAATTTGTGGAAACAGATATCCCCTTCCCCCCATCTTTGCTTCCTCCTCTCTTCTCCACTTGTCTCTTCTCCTCTCTTCTCCACTTGTCTGTCTCTCTCACCCTGTTGCCACTTGTTCTCTTACCCTCTTTCTTCTCCATGCCTGTCACTTCCTCTCTCTTTCTGCCCTCGCCCCTTCACTCTCTTTTTTTGGTCCCCATCATGCTCCCAGCTGCCCACCTGCTTCCTGTCCCCCAACAGCAGCAGTGGCAGCAGTGGCGCTCCAGGAATCGTAATGGATCTCCCAGCTACAAAGATCAGTTCCCCTTAGGGTTGCCCCCTCCAGGTTGGGAAATTAAGTTTGGTGAAGGAAGCGACCTCAGCAGGTTATCTTGTCATAGACTCCACCCTCCAAAGCAGCCATTTTCTCCGGGGCAACTGATCTCTGCATCTGAAGATCAGTTGTAAATCCAGTTGATCTCTAGTCCTTACCTGGAGATTAGCAGTGCTAGTTCTCCTGGAGGAAATGGCTGCTTTGGAGGGTGGAGTCTATGGCATTATTCCTGTCTGAGGTCCCTCCCTGCCTCAATCCCCACCATCCCCAGGCTTCATCCCTCAAATCTTCAGGAAATTCCCAACCTGGAGTTGGCAGCCCTATCTCCTTCTCACCCAACAGCCAGCCTGCCTTTATTTGCTCTTCTGTCTTCAGTTTTTCATCTCCTCCTCCCTGTAGCCTCTACCTAGGTAAACTAGTCTTTCTCCACAGTGGAGGCCAAAGCAGCTTACATTATTCTCTTCTCCTTTTTATCTGCGCAACAAACTTGTAAGATAGGTTAGGCTAAAACTAAGTGACTGGTCCAAAATCACCAAGTGAGCTTCCAAAGACCCTACTCTGTACCTCTAACTGCCACATCACACTGGCTTTCATAGGGTAGCTGCCATTCAACAGTAGCAATCAGTCAGGCTTATTTGAATCATGTAGGTATCAAGTCACTCAGAGGTTGCTTCTGGGCCTGGGACCTGGAGATCTCCCAGAGTTCAACTGAACTCTAGAAGACAGAGGTCTGTCTACTTGGATAAAATGGCTGCACTGGACGGTGGACTCTATGGCCTTATATTTAGCTGAAACACCACCCCTCCCCAAACGCTGCCCTCCTCATACTCCACCATAACAGCCATTGAAGGAATCCATTGCTTAAATCTACCGGTACACCTATTCTCATTTTCAGGTTTTTCAATCTCCACACAATGTGTTGGAAACTATGTGTTTACAAGGTCTGACAATCCAGTCATTATAGGGTTAACTTGTTTACCTAGTATTGCTATTATTTAGACTGACCAGGAAGGGAAACCTGGCACAGAACCAATGGGGAATTAGCCTGGGAAAAGTAACTTAAATTGTGATACAGATTGGTTGTTTGTTTCAGGTGACTTCCTTTCTAGGGGTTGAGGACAGATTCTCCATTATTTGTGTAGTGTGTAACAATGATTTGAACTGTAAGCAGCTTAGAAAATGTAGCTCTTAGGAGTTTGTTATTTTGTAGGTTTCCTGTATACCTTTTACCCTTAGAAAGAAAGGTTTTTAAACGCAAAGAAATCTCTTCTTTCCAATAGAGCAAGATCCATCGATACTATGAGTATTTTAAATATTTTTGACTATTTTACAACACAATGTTGGGGGGGGTTTGATTTCAGATTTTTCTGCAACCCTGGGGCCCTTTCTGTCTTACGTGTTCACAGCTCCAGCCACCAGATTTACACATCCAAAGATTTTTCCAACTTCACTATTAGAATATAAAATGTTCCTTAATATCAGATTAATGGGGATAATCTTATTAGGGATGGGCATGGACCAGGAAAATGCAGTTTGGTTCAGTTTTTAGTTTGTGGCTGAACCATGAACCAAAACATGAGCCAAACCAAACCAGGAGGTTTGTTTGCAATCCAAGCTGCTTTGTGGCCCTACAAACCACATTGAGAGGGACCTCAGTTCCTTTCAATGGGATCTGCAGAAAGCCTGAAAACAGCTGAGCAGTAAAGAAAGATGGAGAGATAGCAGAGAAATTCAGTGACTTTTTTTGCTTCTGTGTTCACTGTGGAAGTGTGGGGCATGTACCCCCCATGCCACAGCCTCTATTATCAGGAACTGAGTCTGAAGAACTGAGCCAATTGAGGTGACCAGATATGAAGTTCTAGACCTACTGGAGAAACTAAAAACCAATAAGTATCCACATCCTGATGGCATACTCTCAAGAGTTCTTAAGGAACTCAGATTTGAGATAGCTGATCTACTAACCCATATATTTGACCTACCACTAAGGCTGCAGTCACACACACTAAATAATCCACTTTCAGTCCACTTTCAATCCATTTCCCAACTCGATTTTGCCAGTTCACATAGTAAAAATCCAGTTGAAAAGTACACTGAAAGTGGATTAAAAGTGGATCATTAAGCATGCGTGACTGCAGCCTAAATTCAGTCACTGTACCAGGAGACTGGAGAGGAGCAAACATTACACCAATTTTTAAAAAGGGATTGAGGGAAACCAGGAAATTACAGGCCAGTCAGCCTAATGTCTATCCCAGGCAAATTAGTAAAAACTGTTACCCAAGATAGAATTGTTAGGCACATAGAGGGACAAAGCCTGCTGAAGGAAAATCAGCATGACTTCTGCAAAGGGAAGTCCTGTCTCACCCACCTTTTGGAGTTTTTTGAGAAAGTGCACAAGCATGTAGACAATGATGACCCAGTAGACATTATATACCTGGACTTTCAAAAGGCTTTTGACAAGGTACTTTACTAAAGACTCCTGAGTAAATTTAGCAGTCATGGGATAAGAGGATGGGTTCTCTTATGGATTAAAAACTGTTTAAATGACAGGAAGCAAAGAGTAGGAATCAATGGTCAGTCCTCACAATGGAGGGAAGTAAGCAGTGGGGTCCCATGAGGATGGATATTAGGGCCGGTACTATTTAATTTATTCATAAATGATCTGGAACTAGAGCTGAGTAGTGTAGTGGCCAAGTTTGCAGATGACACAAAATTATTCAGGATGGTAAAAACCAAGGCTGACTATGAAGAGCTCCAACAGGACCTCCACAAACTGGGTGAGCGGATGACAATGTGGCAAATGAAATTCAGCATTGGTAAGTGCAAGCTGATGCACATTAGCCTATACTTGAAGTTAGGCTGAAGACTCTGGGACTTTTTAGTTTAGAAAAGAGACAACTAATGGAGGACATGATAGAGGTTTATAAAATTATGCATGCGGTGGAGAGCATTAACCAAGAGAAAATTTTCTCCCTCTCTGAAAAATACTAGAATTCAAAGGCATCCAATGAAGCTGATAGGCACTAGATTCAGGATGAACAAAAGGAAATACTTCTTTACACAGAGAGTGATGAAAATGTGGGATTTGCTTTCAGAGGGTATAATGATGGCCACAGGAATAAACAGTCTTAAAACGGTATTAGTCAGCCTGTATGTCTGGTTGTTGGCTGTCCAGAGGAACTGGTTGGCCACTATGTGAGACAGGATGCTGGACAAGATGGACCACTGGGTTCTTCTTATGTTCTTATGATTTTTACGATCTAGCCAGTTTCCATTTTTGAAAGGCCCCAAACACTGATCTGGAGTCAGAAGTCTTGGAAAGAAGGTTCCAGTTACTGTAGGTGGGTATGTTCAATTTTTTTGGTCTGAAATCTTGTTTTTATTACACCTAATCAGGCACATTGTCAGTAAGTACTGTGTGGATTCTGCATATTCATCTTTCTTTCATGGGATTTGTCAATATGAAATGCTAAGCCCCTTGGTGCTAAGAAGTTCTCTACTCAGATTCATTTATTTACTTCATTGTTATTTATTTCAAGCATAGAGACATTCATGCCTTATGCAAGCTTACTTGCATCAATGATGTAATGCCATGCTTCATCACTACCTAGAGATAACCTTTCCCTTATCCTGATGGGGTTTTTTGTATTAAACAAACTGGACTCTGGTTCAAGGAAATTTAGGTTTTGGTTTACACTAACTTGAGTTGTTTTTGCAGGCAAGGCACCTGACTTTAAGAACATAAGAGACACCAATGTTGGATCAGGCCAAAGGCCAATCCAGTCCAACACTCTGTCACACAGTGGCCAAAGATATAAGGTGCCATCAGGAGGTCCACCAGTGGGGCCAGGACATTAGAAGCCCTCCCACTGTTGACCCCCCCAAGTACCAAGAAGACAGAGCATCACTTGCCCCAGAGTCCCTATCTATACCTTGTGGCTAATAGCCACTGATGGACCTCTGCTCCATATGCTTATCTAATTTCCTTTTGAAGCCGTCCATGCTTGTAGCCGCCACCACTTCCTGTGGCAGTGAATTCCATGTGTTAATCACATGTGTTTCTTCCTACTCCCTCCCACGGCAGCCCAAAATGCCCCCTGAAATCTTTTTCCTGTGGGAAAAAGTCCAGTGGATATATGTGTTCATCTACAGTTGGAATAAAACCTTGTGCAATCATTTGTGCTGAATAAAATGGGTTCAGCTTAAGGTACTTGCTTACATTTCAGATCTCTGCTTGGGAAATGGACTTTAATTCTCAGAACTCTAAAATATGAATTATGTATTAATTTTATTGTTTTTAACCTTCCAAGGGCAGATATTGCCTTTTTAGCAGATGTTGAAATACTTCATTTTCTTTGCATGTTATATGTCCTAAAAATAAATTTATTTTTCTATTTTACTTCCTCACTGTGCCTTTAGATTAGATCTTCTAAAACTGAACTGTACATAACTATGTGGTTCATGTTCTGTACTACTTAAAAGAACCAGATGTGTTTTTGCATAAGAGAGGTTGAGTTGTCTCCAAAGATCTATAAAAGTTGGGATGGTAATGGCAACAACTGTCCTTTCATTCCTTAGCCACTCTTTGTCAAGGGTATCTGGCTGTTTAAAACTGTTTTCCTTTCCAACCCCTCTTAACCTAGGTTGTTACTCTAATCGTTGAGCTGCTGCCATCTAGAGAATTTCCCTCCTCCTTTTATGCTTTTATGGCTATTTTGCACACCAAAATTGTTTTTGGTGGTGGTGTGGTGTATGTGTTCATGAGGGTGAGCAGGAGACTTTTGGAGTTTTTGTTCCCTCCCCCATTCTCTTGCCCTCTCTCTCTCTTCATCAGCATTCCTATTCACTATACTGACAGAGTTGGGAAGCATAACCCAGCAGTTTTCAGCATCATGGGTAGGATTTTCTAAGCATTCTGTTCACAATAATAAAATAACTCTTTAATAACTCTGGATGCATCCTAGAAAGGCAGATAACTGCAATCAGTAGAAAGGAAGCTTTAGGCAGAATGCTGAAAACAAATATGAAAAGTTATCTTGCTAACTAATGCTGTACTTACAAAGAAGATCAATCTTCCTACCTAGGTATGGGTCCAAGACTGAGCATCTTGGGACAGCCTGACAGGGCCCATCAGATTATTATTTTTTAAGTACCCGAAGGTACATTTTTATTTTCTTATGCTCCTAAACACAGACATAAACAACTACAACAAACAACATATATGTCAAGAGACTTGTTACGTTTTTTGTATTAAACAAACTGAACTCTGGTTCAAGGAAATTTAGGTTTTTGTTTTTTGTTTGTTTTGTTTTTTAAAAGGGCCCATCAGATTCTTGACACAAGTCTGGATTCTGGTCTCGACAATATAAATCCAACCCAGGATAAAAGTTTTATAGATTTTTGTGAAACCTGGGAGCTTCTTTTGTAACCCAATAAAGAGTTAGGAGCCCAAAGTTTCCTTCCAAGCCTGGTTAAGGCACTAAGGGGAGCGGTGGCACAGTGGGTATATCCCACTGTCTTAATATCTGAACTGTGTTGGTTCAAGCCCCGCGCTGGTGTGAGCAGCCAGCCTGTTGTCCCCAGCTCATCGTCCACCCAGTGATTCGAAAGCTTCGGCGAGTAGATAAAATGGGAACCACTCCTTAGAGAGAGTGGGCACACCAATCTCCCTTGTGGGAGGGTGTTAGCTGACGGTTGGACATCCTGGTCGAGGCTTGGAAGGCGAAACAGCTTCTGGGCTACGAAAGAATCCCTGCAATGGATGTTCCGGCCAGGCGGTGGCAGTGTGGCGATTGACATACGGGGTTTGAAGCCTGGCCAACAAGCAGCCCTGCGGAAAATGACGGAGCCAAGCCATAAAGATGTCTATACTGGGCAGTGACGGCGCGTGCAATTAAAAATGAATATATGTTGTCTTCCCTATCCCCTACAAACATTGTTAGTCCCCTGTCTATACTGAGTAACTGTACATCGCTTTGAGCCCACTGGGGAAAGTGATTAATAAATGGAAAGTATTATCATCATCATCATCATCATCATCATCATCATCATCATCATCATCATTATTATAAAAGGGGAAAATCAGTAATGATCCATCATGGCACTTGACAGCTTGGCCAAATGGCATTTTGAAGCTAGGATTCAGTTCCCTTTGGTTGGTTCACTGTATACCTGTCTCTCTTCTTCCTGTGATGTAATTTTAGGATTTAGTTGCCCCTATTTCAGTATAGCCCTGATTAGCCTGATCTGATCATAGTTTGGAAGCTGAGCAAGGTTGGCCACAGTACTTGGATGGAAGCCCACCAAGTTGCTATGCAGAGGAAGGCAATGACAAACCACCTCACTTCAACCCTTGCCTTGAAAACCCTATGGTTCTGTAGTTGCCATGACTTGGTTGCAACTTGACGGCACCCAGTTATTATTAGCCCATAGATACTCCTGTGTTATTCTAAGGGTACGTTTGTTTCTTCATAATAGTAACAAGTAATATTTGCTGGGGTTTTTTTAAACTCTAAAGAACATTTTAAGGGAAACATATGTGACAAAATGTAGAAAATTAAAACACATGAGGTTATGGTACTATTAGCCTATCAGATTTTGTTATGTGGCTAAATCACCAAGGGTAGAAAAAGCCAAGTCTGAGTAAGAAATGCTTCCTGTATAAGGGGAAAATGTCAACCTTTTTCAGAGAAATCACTGGGGGAAATCACTAAAATAGAGAGAGGAACTTTTTAATGCAAATTTAACCATGTTAACAAAATTTGCAAAAATTGGCTTCTTTTATTAAAAATGAAATAAAAATCTGATCTTTGATATGGAACACAGACTGCAATCTGGTACATAGTCATATGTAAACAAATCAGACAGAAAAGTCATTGATGCTTATACCCTCACACAAGCTATTTTGTGTCCCCAATTTTTAATTGGCATTTGGATTTAGTAACAATGGAATTTGTTAGATAATTGTTCATGAATGGAAAAGTTTTAAATATTTACTATTGTACCCTAATTCGTGAACAAAATTAAATCAAAATATTAGAACAACCTTTATTGGAGCATTCACGATTCTAACATCTTTGTTTCCTTCTTTCTATTACAGAACAGGTCCTCCAAGGAATTCTCACACCCTTGCTTCAATATCTTGACACTTTCTATAGCTACTACTTGGCTTGCTTTACTGTAACTGACCTCAGACCATTTCCCCCCTTACTGGCCACATAATTTATTTGACACTTTTCACATCACTTCATTTCATTAGTAGTTTGGGATGGAAAGTTTATAAAAGAGCTGTAAAATGTGAACAGATTATTTCTCCCAAAGAAAATGAAAACTAAGTCATTTAAGAAAGAAGGAATTGAGAATTTGGCTAAACCATGAGGCATATGCTAGATCCATTAACACTATGTAAAAATACAACTGTAAGTTTCCAATCGTGCATTCCTAGAGTCAGGATACCATGACGATGCAATGCCTAGTATTATTATAGTGGCCACAGTGCTCCAGTCTCTCCACCTAATCCATCAGTATAAGAGATTTTAGCATAAGAGATGCTATGTATGGAGACTGGAAAGGTGGGACTGACCATTCCAAATGTTAGAAATAAGACACGTGACAGGACTAAGGGATTTATTCCATAAAGTCTTGTGCTAACATATGTATTGACATAAGAGACCTTCAGCCACTCAATATGCTTCATTATTTCTCTTACTTATAGCCTGATGGAGTTGTCATCAGACTTGCCCCAGCATCATGGACAACAATTAATTCAAGGATTTGGGTATTTAAAGCTGTCGATCATTTAGGAACTTTATTTGTGCCACATTTGTTGTTGTTCAGTTGCACAGTCGAGTCAGACTCTTCACGACCCCATGGACCAGATCACGCCAGGCCTTCCTGTCTTCCGCTGTCCTCTGAAGTTGGCTCAATTTCATGTTCGTTGCATCTATGACACTGTCTAACCATCTCATCCTTTGCCGTCCCCATCTTCTTTGACCTTCAGTCTTTCCCAGCATCAGGGTCTTCTCCAGTGCATGCTCCCTTCTCATTTGGTGGCCAAAGTATTTGAGTTTCAGTATGTGCCACATACCCAGCTACAAAAAGTGAGCATCCAGTTCTTGTTCATCCGATAATCATTTTGTTTGGAAGATACTAGGGTAAGAGAAGAGAGTATAACAATTTTTGGTTGCTAGGAAACTGCAAAAATATCTCTAAAAACTACTTCCAGGTTAACTTGTAAGTGTCTCAGAGAAGGAACTAAGAGGTAGTGGGCAGCAAGTATAAGCCATTAGGTAAACATGTGGAAAAGGGACAGCGTATGAAAAGAACAGAGGCTGGTTTGAGCTTGATAACCAGAGAAGTAGGCTGAGTTCCCTGTGAATGTATATTATATGCTGATTCAGGAATCAGTGGATATGTTATATGGGAAACTTACTAAAGATAATGAATGAATATGTAACCCATTACATTGTTTAACCACTTTGTCATATTTCACTATCAGAGAGAATAATAAAGATGAAAGATGGGGTTTCCCCACACTTTTTCCTCATGTTCAGATTTTAATCTTCATTAACAACTGTTAACATGAAATCAAGGCGTGGCACTTATTTATTTATTTATTCCGGTTTAGACCACTAGTCAGTCTAGCATACTTTATCTTTTTACCAGTTGAAGTTCTATTGATATAGAACTGTATAGCTCAGTCTTTAGCTTTGGATGCTGGTGCATCATTGACACTGATACAGCCCTGGGGAGCCTAGTCAGCGTTCTATGCTCTCTCAATACAGAAAAGAAATAGCAAAAAAAAAGAAAAGAAAAGACTCTTCAAGGAGCTAAGAATATGCCAACTCCAGCAGAGGCCCTAGCAACACTGCTGACATCCATCTATCATAGTCCAGTGATTGCCTAGGGTATTCTTGACCCGAGATGTCAAGGATTGGAAGCATATGTTGTGCCACTGCACCAAGGTTCCCTCCCCTCATGTGTCAATGGATGTCTGTAACCACAGAGATCCTAAATAAAGAACAGTGGTGATCAAGAAAATCAGCAAAATGGAGGAACTTTCATTGTCCATTGCTGCCTGAGTGCTTTTTCCTCAAATGGAGACTGTTAAGGATTTAATAAACCAATATGCAGTTGTAATTCCTTCCCTATGCTACCCTCAAACCTGAAGTGATCTATCTAGTTAACTATAAAATGTATTGCTATCAAATTGTTACCTTGATGTAATAAAATGGTACTTGAGGAATCTCTGAAACCAAAGCTATTCTCTTTGCCATTTATCAGTTCTTTTCTCTGTTGAACAGCCCTTTATTAAAGCCAAGCAGATAATGTTTAACTAATTGATTCCATTCCAAGAGTTCATAGTTAGGGCAAGAAAAATAGCTTGCTGATCCTACCAATAAATGTAGTAACAGTTGTCTGGGTTCTCTTCTTCTTCCATAACTATAAAAGGAAAAAGAAAATCCAGAACTGATAAAATAATGTTGTCTGACCTGTGGATAAATAAATGTAAGAGAAGGAATTTTATTTGTTGAAGATTCAGCATCACAAAATTTATAATGGAAATTAATGCAGTTCACTGGTTATGATTTGCAGCATTCGTGTTCATTTGCAAGATTTACAGCATGGTCAGTAAATCATATTGATTTGGAATTTATAATACAGACTGCTCATAATTTCTCACATGAATGCATTATTGAAGGTAGTGTGACTTTATACAACTTGATATTTCGACTTTTGAAACAGAAATGAATGACCAAGTAAAGAACAGTCTAAGAAGCAATGATTTCAGCAGGTCTAAAATAGCATCAGTTGAAGATCTATTGATACAGAAATTGCACAGCTCAATTTTTAGCTTGGGGTGCTGGTGCATCATTAACAATGATATGGCACTGATGAGGCTAGTCAGTGTCCTATGCTCTCTCAATAGAGAAAAGAAATAGCAGGAAAGGTCCTTCAAGAAACTAAGTGTACAGCAATGGCACTAGAGTCCACAGCAATACTGCTGACATCTATCTAACATGGTCCAGCATGCTGATTACACTGTAAGCACACACGCCTGCTATGGTGTTTTTATGAACTGAGTTACTGTACCTGATGAAGTGTGCCATCGCTGTACCTGATGAAGTGTGCCAATAACAGACTGTGCCAGAAACTGACGTGCTGTGAGCGCCCAATAGGGATACTTACCAAAGACTGTGTTCCTGTAATGGTGGTTTTTCCTGAGGTGTTCCCATGTCCAGCAAATGCCATTTCGTTCTAAGCACATGGCCACAGCAAGCAGCAGACTCCATTTCGTTCCAAGCACACGGTCACAGAAAGCAGCAAACGCCATTTCAGAACAACCGCATGGTAACTTACCTCCTGGGGCCCCCCTCCCCCTCGCACCAACGAACAGCACGTACTCACAAAGACCCTATTCAACCTGGTTGCATGGACATGAGTCATCCATCTACATACGAATACCCCTAGCCCAGGTGTCTTGAATGAGTTAGCCACTAGCTCTCAAATTGCCCGCCATACCCCAGGCCCTCCCAGAGAAATACAGTAGCCAATCCCTGACCTTTTGGCTATGACCGAACACAGCATCACAAGGAGAGGTCTCCTGGCCCCAGCCCCTCCTCTGACCCTCTCTGATATAATCAGAAACGCACCTCCAGTTCGGTCTCTTGAGCATTCTACCTGAAACCCCCCAGCGCTCTCAAACTACGCCCTCTATTTAACCTGCTTTACCCTTCAATCCAGCTTTCTATCCCAAATCCTTCCCATCCCTCTCTTTGTTCTAGCATTGCACAGCTAGAACTTCTTAGCACGTGGTCTTAGCTGGTCTGAGTCCATTCGCTATTCTTTTCCATTTTCTCCCAATCCTTACCCCTTTGCTTGAAGTTTGGAGCCATGCAGGAGTAGCTAGGTAATTATACCCCAAAGCATCAACCAAAGTTACCTGCAAATTGCAACTGTGCTGAATTATTCTCTCTTTATTTCCTAGTTCTTGTGTGTTGTGATTGTTCTGTGTTATTGTGTGAAGTGAGCCAGTAAACTATAATTATTTTAAGGAAGTCTGCCTCAGTCTCTTATTGGAAACCTCAGAAACAGCAGCATCCTCCGTGTACCATAGACGGTGAATCCCGATAAACTGTTCCAATTGTTTCTCTTTGAGAGCAATTCGGCTAACAACACCTTGTGTCACAGATAGTAGCTTACCTCCATTGACAGGCACAACACATTAAAATAAGGAACAAAGGAAATACAACACCCTCTACTATATGGGAGAATGTAATATGTCTGCCAGGAGCTGTGCGAATACCACATTTCTGGGAATTGTGCAAATGGTGTTTGAATCTAGTTGGGGAGTATATTCTTCTTTGACAGGGAAGGAAGCATAAATGCTCCAACCATATCACATAGAAAACTTCAAAGTTCACTTGGAAGAAGAAACTTTAAATGGAAAGCCCCTAGTTTCTCCTTAGATCAGGGCAGGTGTTCCCCCAGTTTTTGGGGCTTCTGCCCACTGGTGGCCAGCTGACCTGATGTGGAAACCCCGCCCCCAAACAGCCACATCCTCAATGTGATGACATCACCTGGAAGTGATGTCATCAGGCTGGGGACATCATGCTGGGATACTCTGGTCTGAGGGCAAAACTGGGTTTAAGCCGGTTTTGCCCTCAAACCAGAGCATCCTTGCATGACATCCCCAGCGTGATGATTTCACTTCCAGGTCCCAGAATACCCCACCACCAGCACAAAGAGGGAACCTGGCACCCCTAAGCTTCTCCTAGGTTATCAGAACCAGATATATATGACAGGAAAGGAAATACTGTAGAGAAAGGAAGGCACAGGCTGAGTATGCCTGAGGTTCTGGTTTGTACCCCATATGATGCTAGCTGTCAGACAGACTTGGAAGCAATACCAGACATAACTGAGTCTTCACAATCACTTTGGGCATACCACTCATGCTGAGTGGCTGCCCCAGGCTCCATTTTGCTAGAACCTTTGCACATAGCCACCCCTTCAGTTCATCCCTGCCCACTGTAATTAATCTCAGCAACACTTAGTCTTCATTCTTCTTTAGCCTGCATATTTGATCACATGCCAGCAGAGAACAGGCGAACTGTGAACCTGGAGAAGCTTGCCCCTTCCCCTTGCTAGAGCACAGTCATGAAGACAATGGAGGGCCTCTTAATCTTCTCCCATTGTGTGCCCCATGCTTAAGAAAGCTGAGGTTAGAAATGAGTGGGTGGTGGGCATAGACTCCTGTAGCCAGCCACTGTGGTGGGTGCTTGGAGTGTCATACTAGGATCTGGGAAACCTAGGTTTGAATTCCCAGTTTGCACCAGAAGCTAGCTGGATGACCTTGGGCCAATCAGTGAAGAAGAAGTGAAGAATGTTGAGCCCATTGGAAAGAAGAGGTGTATAAATAAAGCAAATAAATAAATAAATATCTACTAAATACTATTAAGAAGAAAAAGAGAAGAGTTGATTTCTATGCCCCACTTTTCACTACCCAAAGGAGTCCTCAAGCAGCTTACATTCGCCATCGCTTCCTTTCCCCACAACAGGCACTCTGTGAGGTAGGTGGAACTGAGAGAGCTCTGAGAGAACTGTGACTGACCCAAGGTCACACAGCTGGCTTCATGTGGAGGAGTGGGGAATCAAACTCGGTTCTCCAGATTAGAGTCTGCCGCTCTTAACCACTATACCAAACTGGCTCTCAGAAACAACCCAAATATTTATTGAACTGTATCAGGAGTAGTTAGAAGAGAGAGAAATAAACTTAGCAAAGCAATCACTTTTGCTTCCCAAGGGAAATAGTAAGATATAGTAGAAGGTGTTCTCCTTGCTTTCTGTGGGAAGCATCCTTGCCCCTAGCTAACCCAAGCTTCATGTAGGATAGGTGAAGGAGGCAGCCTCCAGCCCACCCAAGCCCCATGCAATACCAGGGAAGCAGCACCCAGTCAATTGATCATGCAGGATGCCTCTTCCGTCTTCCCTCTCCACTTTGGTGAGGTGGACCCAGGGCAGGCAGGGGCGGGGCCCTTTTTAGAGGTTTTCATTCCCAGGCCATGCATGTTCATAGGGTTGTTGTGAGGTAACTGTTTCTTATGTTTTGTGCCCAGCTGAAGTGATGTGTTACATCCAGGGGTCATGTCCTGCAGAAGTGCACAGGAGCGGAGCTCTGGCAGTAAAGAGCCCAGGGGGTGGGCACATGCAACAAGCCCCACCCCCTGCTCCCAGCAGCCCTCAGTCAGAGCAAGAAGCAGCCAGGTAAGTTGCAGAGCTCCCCCCAGCCCCCCGGTCCAAAACAGTCCAGTGGCACCTTTAAGACCAAGTTTTATTCAGGTACAAGCTCTCCCTCCTCTGCAAGGACAGATCTAAAAGAGGTGGAAAGACAGAAAACTATCATAGTGTATAAACATTTGCCTTTCCAAAACAAGAGTATTATGGCAGAAATATAAGCAAATAAATTTAGGAACCATTAAAAGTTGGTGCAAGCAAGCCTGTGTCGCTAAGTGGATCTGAAACTAGACTCAATCTTGCTGTCTGCCATTTAGAAATGTCAGTTCTGCAGTAGTGTTTATTTGGGCCAACCCTCTTCAGACCTGTGGATCTTAACTAGGGGCAAACTTTTCTGCACAGATAATGGAACCCTATTAGGTTCATCTGGGTTGTTTATGAGCTTGTGAGTTAACTAGATGATTATGATGATTATTTATTTATTTATTCATTCATTCAATTTCTACCCCACCCTTCCCAGAAACAGACTCAGGGCGGCTTACATTGGTTGGTACATAAATAACAATTAAAATCCATATAAAAACATTTAAACAATTCAATTACAAATAAGAATGTAAAATCCTAAAATCATAAAGTGCTGGGAATATTTCCTTAGATATTTCAGATGGTGTACTGAAGAGTGCATACAGAAAAACAATTTTTCAGCTCAGTGATCTTCCTACGTCACACGGCAGCACAGGCGAGATGTCAAATTAAAATTAAGGGCCAGGATCTATAACTACAATTGCTGGTGGTAGTAGTGAAGGCAGCTCCTTAGTTGAAAGCCTGGTGGAAGAGCTCCGTCTTGTAGGCCCTGGAGAACTGTAAAAGATCCCGCAGGACCCTGATCTCTTCCGGGAGCTTATTCCACCAGTATGGAGCTGTCACTAAAAAGGCCCTGGCCCTGGTGGTAGTGAGCCTGGCTTCCTTGGGACCAGGGAGGGTCAGTCGATTTTGAGACCCCGACCATAGTGCTCTCTGGGGTATATATGGGGAAAGGCGGTTCCTCGGGTATGTCGGACCCTGGCCATATAGGGCGTTAAAGATAAGTACCAGCACCTTGAAGCAAATTCGGTATGTTATTGGCAGCTAGTGCAATGTCTTCAGCGCAGGCTGGATGTGTTCCCACCTGGGAAGGCCCATCAGGAGCTTGGCCGTGGCATTCTGCACTAGCTGCAGCTTCCGAATTTGCGACAAGGGCAGCCCCATGTAGAGAGCGTTACAGTAGTCTAGTCTTGAGGTGACCATCGCATGGATAACTGTGGCCAGGTCATTGTGGTCAAGGAAGGGAACCAACTGCCTAATCAACCGAAGATGGTAAAAGGCCGACCTAGCAGTGGCTGCTACCTGGGCCTCCATTGTCAAGGAGGCATCCAGGAGCACTCCCAAACTCCTAACCTTCGGCGCTGGCACCAATGATGCCCCACCGAAGGTCGGGAGTGGGATCCCCACCCCCAAACCACCCTGACCCAAGCACAGGACCTCTGTCTTCATCGGATTCAGTTTCAGCTGGCTCAGTTACAGATAAATTGTTACAGCCATCTGAGTTACAGATAAATACAATTACAGATAAATGCAAGATCAAAGGGCTTCCTCTGTTTTGCATTGGTTACTGCTTGAGTGGTCCTGTTTTCACAAATCTTGTCACCGTCACACACCTAAAACTGTGCTCTCTCCTTGGCTTTTTTCTTTGGATATTGGTAAAACTAGAAATGGAAATATAAAGTTGCTAAGCCCATTATAAAGTCTTCCATTCTCCTTTATAACTCCTCCAAATTAATGGTAAATACTTGAGAAAAGATTTTGCTCAGCAAGAACACTGGAACTGGCAAGCTTCTCTTGCTCAGTGGGAGAGCTCATATGGTAGCTTCCATGTTCTACATTTAAAAATAGAATTAGAGGAAAGGTACTTTTCAAAAAACAGACAAGAAACTGCAGTTTCTTCTATCTGAAAAAAACATATATGTTGGACTAATGTTGGTATACAGTTGCAACATCTAAGGATTTTTCCAGATTTTTATCAGACATTGAGATGATGGCAATGAAGAAGGAATAAATTCTTCAGGAAACATCAGCTTTTCTTTACAACCACAAGATCCAGAAATTCAAGTAGTTAAATTTTTTTTAAAAGGAAAACATTTTAGAATATCATGAAGAAGAAAGTAATGCTGCACAGACTGCACTATGAAGCTATGGGGATTCTAGAATCCACTGGTTATAGTGATGTTGCTGGAACATTTAAGGCATAAAATGATAGTTAGTATACAGTATGGTATTTGTTCAAATATATATTTCCCCATGCAAAGCTAAATAGTAATTCATCTATATAGTTCCCTTACAAGCTGGTGACTAGACCAAATTAAAATATCAAAAAGTTAATGAAACATTTAAAAATATGGAATTGGAAAGGGAAGGAAAATATCACAGAAAATTAATTAAGAGAAATATTGTTTAATGTACTGCATTGTCGATTGGATGTCTCAGCCTATTGATCATATTGATATACACTGTGTAATCTACCTTGGGTCACAGTGAGAAAAGCAGATTTTAAATTATATAAATAAATACATAAAAAAACAAAAGATTGCAATACAAAGCATAAAAGATTATATAGAAAAAGTGAATATATTGAAACTGTATTTCTCCCTATTGCAGCACAGCAAGGGCACAAACTCCCACTTACAGTGGAAGGAAATCCAACAGCAGATAGTAACTGCTGTCAGAAAGGATTCGGAGAGAGAATTCAAATCCAAGTATCCTGAAGCCTTTACTAACTGCATATTAGAGAGAAATTGGACTGTAGCCTTCCCTGATGCATTTCTGGTAAAAACACAGATCTATTGAAAGGGATGGTCCTGGGGCATAGGTACATCACCCTGAGGACTAAGAAGGAAGAGTAGGATCAATCTGTCCATCAAGACATCAGCATGATTTCTTGGTGTTACTTATGTGTAACAGAGTTCTCAAATGCTCTGACATTTGAGATGGGAGTTTATACCAGAGGTGGTGAACTCATTTGTTATGAGGGCCAGATCAGACATAAATGTCACTTTGTTGGGCTGGGCCATGTGTGCCACAAAATGTAATGCCAAGTACTGATGATATAAACTTTATGAAGGACTCAGGCAAACCCAAATAATATTATGTTTTTACTCAAATACAAACATGCTTAAAACATTAACACTCTTAGAGTATTTCCTTTATTTAACAGTCTTTGATAACTGACACCTCTTGCTTTGAATTATTGCATCAGAATCTGAAGGACACATAAAATATAAACTCTTCAAGGAACTGGAGCTACCACCCTCAACGCTTGCTCAATCCATCACAAAAATCATGAACCCTCCACAGATTCAGCAGCCATCTGTCAATGACCAGAACTCCTAAATTAGGGCTTTTCTCCCATTACCTGTGTGTGATTCATCTACACCAATCCACTCCCCTCCAAATCTCAAGTCTGCTCCCACTGACCACTCCTTTCCTTGCACTTCAGTCCCACTTAGAGACCTGACTTTCCACAATGACACACATATACCACATGGTGATAAGGTTCGAGCATAGGGACTGACAACTGGGAGACCCAGGTTCATAAGCCTTACTCTGACATGGATGTTGTTGAGTATTTGTTTGTTTATTTATTTTTTAGATTTGTATCCCGCCCTCCCCGGAGGCTCAGGGCGGCTAACGAGGGTTTAAAATGCCTGATAAAACAATAAGAACAGTATAAAATTACAATACAATATACAACATAATACAATTAATAAAATATCGGTGCTCTACTACTCACTCCAATTCATAAGATCAAGATGGTGTTCTACAGGTGTTATAACAATACAACAACTGTATATATCCCCACAACCCTGTTATCTGCCAGGTACGTCTTGCACCCTCGATGATACCCGCACCAGCGGTGGTAAGGGTATGGTGATGGAAAAAGCGTTGATGGAATAATGGTGGCGGCAGCTCCTACTTGAAAGCCTGGCGGAAGAGCTCCATTTTACAGGCCCTGCGGAACTGCCTAAGGTCCCGCAGGACCCGGATCTCTTCTGGGAGCTCATTCCACCAGGTAGGAGCTGCCACCGAAAACGCCCTGGCCATGGTCACAGCGAGTTTTATGTTCCTGGGGCCTGGAATATCTAGGAGATTTTGGGTCCCTGACCATAGTGCCCTTGGGAGAATATGCGAGGAAAGGTGATCCCTTAGGTAGGCCAGACCCTGGCCATATAGGGCTTTAAAGGTAAGAACCAGCACTTTGAAGCGAATCCGGTACGCCACTGGCAGCCAGTGCAGCGCTTTCACCACAGGCTGGATGTGATCCCGTCTAGGGAGAACCATCAACAGCCTGGCTGCAGCATTCTACACTAGCTGCAGCCTCCGAATTTGCGACAAAGGCAGCCCCATGTAGAGAGTGTTACAGTAGTCTAACCTTGAGGTGACGGTTGCATGGATCACTGTGGCCAGGTCGTCACAGTCGAGGAAGGGGACCAACTGCCACGGCAGCCAAAGATGGTGAAAGGCCGACTTGGCAGTGGCTGCTACCTGGGCCTCCATCGTTAGAGAGTTGTCCAGGAGCACACCCAAACTCCTAACCTCCGACGCCAGCACCAAAGGTGCCCCGTCGAAGGTTGGAAGAGGGAGCCCCAGCCCCGAACCGATCCGACTCAGACCTAGGACCTCCGTCTTTGTCGGGTTTAGTTTCAGCCGACTCAGTCTGAGCCAACCAGCCATGGCCTGTAACACCCGATGAAGGTCATCTGGAGTGGAGTCCGACCGGCAAACCGACCGGAGTAACTTTGGGCCAGTTGCTCTCTCAGCCTAACATTGTTGTGAGAACAATAACATAGGTGGGGAGAATTATACTTTCATGCCACCCTACCAAACACAAGCTATATGTGACTTTTGTGCAGCCCGACACTCATATCTTACTGTCAGATGACAGCTGCTAGGAAGTAAAGGGCAAACTAAATGTTACATTGAGATGGGTAGCTTTGTTAGTCTGTCTGTCACAGTACAAAAGAGCAAGAGTCCAATAGCACCTTTAAAGACCAATAAAATTTGTGGCAGGGTACAAGCTTTCATAAGTCACTGCTGAAGCTATCTGAAGAAGTGAGCAGTGACTCACAAAAGCTCATATCTGCCACAAATTTTGTTAGTCTTTAAGGTGCTATTGGACTCTTGCTCTTTACTAAATGTTTCATTGTTCATGAGTCAGCCACAGGGGCTCACAGCCATGTTACAACTCTGAGCTGCTAGTGGCAGCGCCATCGAAAAGCACTGCAAGGGTCTAATTTGGATTAGGGCAGTAGCATAGGGACTACTGTGCTTTTTTCCCTAGCCGAAATGGCCTTGGGTGACATTGGGGAGCTGAACGTGCACTCAATGCTTGCATGTGTAGAACCCGCAGAGCAAATAATGGCCCCATAAGGCTATTTTAGCCCAGAAAAATGGCACATGGGGAGGCAAAAGCTCCTCCGTCCCCCAGTCCCAATCTAAATTGGGCTCCTGCAGTGCTTTTAAGTGTTTTTAAACTCACAGCTTATATACAGCTGTGAATCTGTGTGGCTAAATAATGAACAATGCCCTAAGCTCTCAAGTATCACAGAGCCTCGTCCACATCTGGCAATCTTTTAAAAACAAATCAGTAGGTAAACCTACTACAGATATATATTTTTAAAGGGAAAGACTGCAGGTAGCAAGTGAAGGGTAAGCAGAGGTCTGACGGGAGGGCAGAGTGAAAATCTCTGTTTAACATTTCTTTGCATTTATAGTGGCAATGAGGGGAAAACACGGAATCACCTTCATGCAGAAGCAGCTTTAGTGACAGTCTGATGATAGAGATGAAAAGGCAGAGAGTTCTGACTTCCCCATACAATCTTTGGGGACACCAGTATTGCAGTTCTCAGAGATCTAGGATGCAGTGGAGTACCATGGGTGGGGCGGAGGGTGCTGTGCAAGATCTGTGACCAAGGTGGAGCTTGATAAAAGCCCTTGAAGGAGGGCCCTTAAAGCCTGCATCATGCGGCATCCAGCTGAACATCTTTCCTTTTATTTTTAAAATGCAGCTCTGGCTGCAGCCACAGCATCTTTCCTTTTATTTTTAAAATGCAGCTTTGGCTGCAGCCACATGGAGTGCAGGGAAGTCTGAGCATGGCAAAAAACACTCTTCGGCTAGACTTCCCTTTCTCAAAGACAGAAGCAAACTTCCTTAACAGAGCGTGCTAATAACTGCTACAGTAATTGCCAGCCTGCAGATCATTTTCTCCAATAGTTTAGCCAGGGGTCGTTTTGTAGAAAAAGAGCTAGGGGAACTCATTAGCGAACTTCCTTAACAGAGCGTGCTAATAACTGCTACAGTAATTGCCAGCCTGCAGATCATTTTCTCCAATAGTTTAGCCAGGGGTCGTTTTGTAGAAAAAGAGCTAGGGGAACTCATTAGCATAACTCATTAGCATATGCCACACCCCCTGACATCACCAGAAGTGTGTCATAAGGCCACACCCCCTGACATCACCGGAAGTGTGTCATAAGGCCACACCCCCCGCCCCCAATGGTCCCGGCCGCCAGCGGCGGCCTTGCAGCTCCACTGCCAAGCCCCATGAGGGGCCCGGCGGTGGACCTGCAAGGCCAGCAGGAGTGCAAGGAAGCCCCGCGAAGGCCCTCCCTGGCCCCAGGCAGGCAGGGGTGGGGAGAGGCAGGGAGGAAGCAACTTACCCTCCCTCTTTTCCTGCCTCCTCCTGGCTAAATGAGGGCCGGAAGCGGGGTGGCCGGAAGCAGGGGGCGGGGCTTCGTCATGTGCCCCGCCCCCCGTACCTCACCCGGGGGAACTGCGATCTTCTGCAATCCCCCGAAAAATGACCTCTGAGTTTAGCCTTTCTCTCTTCCTTTCCTTGCACCCAGGTCAGCCAGATCTTGCAAAGCAATAGTTAGGGTGTTGCAGCAAGATAAAACCACCTTTCCTTCTCTTAATTTCTCTCCTTCTTTTCCACACATTTCTCATTCATTTCTGTCTCCTTTCACCTAATTTTTCTGTGTCCCATCCACTTTATTTTTACTTCTTGGTGTCAAGACCTTCTCATCCCTATCCTGCTTGGTGACAGAATGTATTTAAGAGTAGTATAGCAGCAAACCTTTGTTAATATTATGAACAGAAGGCACTGGGTTTGCTGGGCACTCTACATTGCACTGATTCTGCTGGGCTTGCAAAAATGACCCCTCACCACTTTCAGTTTCTACTGCAGAGATTGTCTGGTTTGATTTTAGTCTTTTGGAAACAATGGAGGATGGGGACATCTGGGGGGGGTAGTGTGTTTCTTAACATACAGTCTGGTGAAACTTGTGATCACTATTTTGTGATGCTTTGGCTAGTATTAGTAAAAGTTAGTACAAAGGCAGACTCCTAGCTCTCAAAAATGCCTTGTAAATGTTTGGGATGGTCATTTCTTTGGCTTCAAAATGCAGAACAGAAGCTCTCCCAAGCGCCTGCTCAGAACACAAGTGGCATGATGGAATTTTTTTTTTGGACCATCTATTCACAGCTGACTTATGGCAACCCTGTAGGGTTTTCAAGGCAAGAGACATTTGGAGGTGGTTTGCCATTGCCTGCCTCCACATTACCCTGCTTAGCTTCTGAGATCTGACAAGATCAGGCTGCCCTGGGACTATCCAGATCAGGGCTAGGCTGAGAGTAATGCGACTGGCCCATGCTCACCCAGCAAGCTTCCATGGCATGAGTGGGGATTCGAACCTGAATTTCTCAGATCCTAGTCCAACACTTTAACCACTATATCACACTGGCTTTTGTGATGGAATAGCGTGTGGTCATTTGGATTCCCCCCCCCCCACTGGTATGATTATATATACAAAGTTAAATAAAATAAATGTTTCACTGTCTGCGTTTCTTTTCTGGCCATTTAAACAAAGTTTGGGTCCAATGGCACCTTTAAGGTCAAATTATGTTCTGTTGTTTCAGACCAACATGGCTACCCACTTGAATCTATTTTCTGGCCATTATTATTACTTGTTTTATTTCATGATTATTACTGAAAATAATTTTGTTGTATAGAGGAGGCACCCTGACCTGGGTAGCCCCAGCCTAGCCTGATCTTGTCAAATCACAGAAGCTGGGTGTCAGAACCCACAGCCAACAATGAAGTACACACATTCAGGAATGGTTATACTTTTATTGCAGAGCTATAGATGCAGTAACATAGGCACTGTTAAGAATGGCGGCGGGCCCATGGCCATAATAGGATATAGGGTATTCGTATGCACCCACACACACAGTACTAGCCAATCAGGCGGCCTCCTGCGCGCGGGCTAAGGCTCAGATACGATTAGGTAGCTGAAGCTGAGAACGAACATTCTCCCACAGCACCTAATGAAATCCCAGACACTACAACACCGTTTTGCACATCTGTATAGATAAGCGTTTCGGTGCACAGCAGAAAAAGCACAGAAAGGAATACAATAGCAAATAACCTGAAAGGAAAGCAATAGCAATTACCCAGACACAGACCAACCTCCCCAACTTTCATGGCAGCATAGCTGACACAGGGCCAATGTGGAAACAGGCAATGGCAAACCATGTCCTAATGTCTCTTGCCTTGAAAACTCTATGGGGTCATCATAAGTCAGCTGTGACTTAACGGCAAATAATAAATCAATAGAGGAGGCGTGCGTTAAAAAATTATCCTGCCTGAGCACCATATAGGCTATGTCTGCCATTGCTAGGTACACTGCTATGTATGCCACTGCCATACTACAGCTATGCAATGAAGCAACTCTGTTTTAGTACCTGACATCTAGGGGGAAAGGTCTACAGCACTACAAAAGTGTGATCGAGCTTCCTGAAAGATGATTCAGAGTTGAAAGGCTGTTTTTACTCCATGCGTGGAGAGATATTTTTTAATGAATAGAATGCATAAAATATTTTATAGAATCATAAATTCTAAAGCCAGTAAGACTTCCTGTAATGCACAGTCTATAGAAAGTAATGATTTCATCATGCCTTTTAATTTTTAGCTCTGTCTGGCATATATCCTTTTGAAAAAAAATCCAAACAGCCAATCTTTATTTTAAAAATTGAAAAGAGAATATACTATTTGAAGCTTAGTCATGAGAGCATGATGCACAACCTTTTTGCTTGCACAACCACTGCAAAAGTTTGTTCACTAATTTGCTGCTATCTACACTAGCTGTGGGCCTCTTTCTTTGCTCTACTGGTCCCAAGTGCCTGGAATTGCCTCGCTCTTTCTGTTAAGCCAACATCCCCCCTTCTTTCAGTCCCCTGCATAAACCTAACTTTTCTTAAAAGCTTTTTCTGGACTAATTTAGTGAGGATGTTGGGTAAATAGTAGGGGTGTGTACTCGGTATATACCGAACTGAGTAAATACCTGAAAAACACCTTATCGGAATTTGGGGGGGGGGGTATTTATTCAGCTGAATCAGATTTTCTAATCTGATTCAGCTACTGATTTAGTTATTCAGCTTTTATTTGGGCTCAGCTTCACTAGCTGAAGTGGTACAAGTTCACCCACCTTTTATGTGAGTCAAGCATTTAAACTTTAAATGCCTTTCCTTTCCTCCCACAGCACGTCTCAGCAAGTGAAGTGAAGGGAAGACTGCAGTCTCTTTAAATGCCTTCCCTTCACTCGCTGAGGCATGCTGCCACCACAGCATGACTTGGGGAGGGAAGGAAAGGTGTTTAGAGAGACTTTAAATATCTTCCCTTCCCTTCCCAAGTCACACCATGATGGCAGCATGCCTCAGCAAGTGAAAAGAAGGCATTTAAAGCCTTCCCTTCACTCGCTAAGGTGTGCCACCACCACAGTGTGACTTGGGGAGGGGAAAGTATTTAAAGTATCTTTAAATACCTTCCCTCCCCAAGTCACACTGTGGCACACTTCAGAGAGTGAAAGGAAGGCATTTAAACCAATCAGCTGACAGGTGGACCTGCCACGCTGTTCAGTCTAAATGGGAGGAAGCCATTTCAGTGCTTCCTTTCACTCCCTCCACTCTGATTAGTTCCCAAATCCCAATATCAGTATCAGGTTTCAGGAATATCAGCATATACCGATATTTTTCAGGTTTGGCATACCCGAACCCAAAAAATACCAGGGTTTTTTTTGTGTACACATACCTAATACATAGGATCATGTTTCAGTGTTTGACTAGATGGAGTTCAGCATCTCTTTCTACTCTCTGCATTTTAGTGATTCAAAAGTGTGTACCTAGATTCTTCTAATTCAGCTACACTCATGTGAGGCAAAATGTGTTACCTGTTTGTTCATTTTTAAAATGAAGTATTTATGAATCTCAACTAGTCCTTGGCCAGAATAAGATGCTGTCCTCTCTACAACTTGAATAGGTACAATGAATGAACTGTGTCCTGTTTAGCCACTCAATTTACATATCTGAAACCCAAATGTTGTGTGGTTGAACTTGTCAATGAATCCCCCTGGGAGACCTGGACCATTACAAATTATCTCAAAATTAGAGATCATTATAAACAGCACTAAAAAGTGCTACATTAGGTGTCCTTGGTGTAATAAAAATTCACATTTTCAATTGAGAGAAAATAGAAAGGTTGCCAGCACATACTTCAACTTATCAAAATGTAAAGTGTAATATAAATATTCATATCTTTCTCTCTTTCAAAAACTGATGAAAAGAACATTCTTGAATATTATATTGTGGCAGAAAGCCAGAACAGGCACTTGTTGTTACTATGGGAATGAGTAAAAACAAGTCTGAAAAAGCAGCTTGCCATAAATATGGATGGATGATGTTTTATGATTAGGAGCCTCTGCAGAAACCAATTTGCCAAACCTAAGTGATCTAATTGAGGGCAGTCATTGTGATGGAGAAGCAAAATATACTAGACTTCCATTTTCGTATTAAAATACCATGCCTTGGCTTAACTGCTCCAAGTGGTTATTTTAGTCCTTTTGCGAGAAAAACAAAAGCTTGTTCAGGATAGGGTAACTCTGTTGACCAGTGTATTATTGAACTTGCTTGTCTCTGGGAAATGGGACCACCCGATCTCAATAGGGTTTTTTTGCTACTTGCTCAAAACATTTCACAATTAAAGCAGAAGAGGCTTGTCCTGTAGTTCTCACCTTTTGTGGTTGCTGCACTGAATAGGCTCAGAAACAGAGGGACACATTCCCCCCCCCCCACTGAAGTCTGGTGTAATTTTCCCTTGAATGGGCTCTCATGATAAGAACAGGGAGGAGGGAGGGGGGGTCACTATATGGGATGGTATGCAATAAGGCTTGTGATTGCACAGTTCTCCATCACCACAAAACAGGCCCCAACTCTCAGCTTTATGATAGCACAATTGGCTGGCACAATGGACTGGGGAGAAAGCTAGAGAAACACAGAGGAGGGGGAGAGATATTAGTTAGCTGATTGTCCCTCTTGGTATGTTTCAAGTGCTGAAATGTACAAGTGGCTGAGAACAGGGTCCCCAAACATTAACCTGAAAGGCAGTGAATGAGAGGGGAAAGGATGCCCGTAATGGATCAATCATGCCTATAGAATGCACCTTTGTGGCCCAGTGTATAAGATAATATATAGCAGCTGTGTTATAAGCCAGCAAAAAGGAACTGAATGTACAAAGCACAGTATATCTCAATAGATTTTGTTGTGGGAACACCACAGGTTTAAGAGCCAAATGGCTAGAATCTGCACTTCATAGTAGTTGTCTTCTCTGTGCTAAACATGGCTGCAGTCCATATTCACTCATAAAATGAAAGTGTAGCCCAAGCAGGATTTGGTCTTCAGTTAACCTATGTGTATTTCATTAGATCTACTTCAATATCCAGATGATAGAAAACTCCCATTATTTTAACAAAAGGCACACATTTATTTATTTATCTTTATACAGCCTTGTTTCCTTAGACTGAAGACAGCCAGCAATGCAACAACAGGTTGCAAGGGCACAACACATCACAAGAATCCATTACCAAATTAAAAACAGCACACAAATTACAGCATGCTAAATTTTTTTAAATGGACAAAATTAAAACTCACCTTGACATAGAGGGTACTCCATCTTTCTATGTTATACCTCTGAGGATGCCAGTCACAGCTACTGGCGAAACGTCAGGTTCTACAATGCCAAGACCACGGCCACACAACCCGGAAAATCTACAGCAACTAAAATTAAAACTGTCAATGCAATTTATTTTCCACCAAATTCTCTTTGAAATAAAACTATTTTACATGCTTTCCTAAATACATCAAGTAAAGTTTTCATCCACACACATGCTCTGGTAAACCATTTCAAAGGACTGGGCCTACCACAAAAAGTCTGAGACCCGTTTGTTGACAGATTAACAGAGGGCACCATGAAGAGAAGATGTCTGAGGAATGTGATGCATGGGAGTATATAAAGTTCTATAGGTACCCTAGGTCATGGAGGGCTTTATTTATTTTTAGAAGTGATGTAAAGATAATAAAAGTAATCACCATCACTTTGAATTGGGTGAGGAAGCAAATAGGTAACCAGTTCAATTGATATGGCACTGTAGTTATACGTTCTGAGCAGCTGTCCCCAGAAAGGAGTCTCTGCCACTTTTTGTTCTAATTTAAACTTTCTAGATGTCTTCAAAGACAGCCCAACATAGAAGGCATTACAGCAGTCCAGTCTGGAGATTATGATAGTGTGGATCAATGTGGCTGCCTTTAAACTCTAAATAAAGGTTCAGTTTATGAGCAAGATGTAATTGAAAGAAGGATTTCCTAGCAGCAGCACTGGCTTGTTTATTCACCAACTAGGCTGCATTCAAGAGCACCTCCAAGCTCTTAACTTGATCTGCTAAAGAGAGCTTCATCCCATTTAAAGCTGGTAGAGCAAATCCAACCAAATACTCTGCCTTCCCAACCAGCATTGTTTTCCATAACTGCTCTTATAAATCCCAAGGAAATGAACATGAACAGTGAAAATTATTCTCTTTGAACTACAGAGCAGATTTCAGTTCTAGTCATAAAGTAATTGTTCAGAAAGAGTTAGAGTGTCATTACTGTTGGAAATGTATGGGTTGCAAGGTCTCAGATTCCAGTCATTATGGGGTTAACTTGTTTACCTCTCTATGCTATTGTTTAGACTGACCTGGAAGGGAAACCTGGCACAGAGCCAATGAGGAGAAAGCCCGGGAAATGTGGTTTGTCATGTAACACTGATTGGTTAATGTAATCAGGTGATTTCCTTTCTAGGAGTCAAGAAGAAGGGGATTCTCCATTGTTAGTTACCTTGTTGTGACCATGCTTTCTAAAAGTAGGATGTGAGGTGTCTATCCCACACTCACCTCAACAAAATAGATCTTCTGAGAGGCTGAACAGAACAATCCAGGACATGTGTAGGGCTATGCTAATGCATTCTGGACTACCAAATATCCTATGGGGTGAAGCTGTGAACACAGCAGTGTATCTACAGAATAGAGTACCCTCAAAGATTACTGGAATCACTCCTTTTGAGGCCTGGTTTGGAAAGAGGCCTGGACTAAAGCACATCAAAGCTTTAGGTTCCAAAGTGTATGCTCACATACCAAAAGAGAAAGGGGGAAAACTCGACCCCAGAACTGAAATTGGACTTGTAGTAGGATATCCTGTTGATGGAAAAGGATACAGGATATATAAAACCCAAAATCACACAGTTGGGGAATGCAATGTTGTGTTTGTTGATGAACGTGATTTGCCAAGTGTTTCCAGTGCAACTGATCCACAGAGGTCTGGGACTGCTCCTGAAGAGTTGGTTGCATGGCCAATTGAAATTGAATCCAACGAAGATGGAGGTCCTGTGTTTGAGTCGGAGCAGATCGGGGATGGGGATCCCACTCGTGACCTTTGATGAGGCGCCATTGGTGCCAACGCCAAGGGTTAGGAGTTTGGGAGTGCTCCTGTATGCTGCCTTAACAATGGAGGCCCAGGTAGCAGCCACTGCCAAGGCAGCCTTTTATCATCTGCGGCTGATTAGGCAGTTGGTTCCCTTCCTCGAACGCAATGACCTGGCAGCAGTGATCCATGCTATGGTCACCTCGAGATTAGATTACTGCAACGCTCTCTACATGGGGCTGCCCTTGTCTCAGATCCGGAAGCTGCAGCTAGTGCAGAATTCGGAAGCCAGGCTGTTGATGGGTGTCTCTATATGAGACCACATCCAGCCTGTGCTGAAGGCATTGCACTGGCTACCAATAGCTTACCGAATCCGTTTCAAGGTGCTGGTTTTGACCTTTAAAGCACTATATGGTCAGGGGACTGCCTGCTTGAGGGACTGCCTTTCCCCACATATGCCCCAGAGAGCACTGAGGTCAGGGACTCAAAATTGCCTGGCTTTCCCCAACCCTAGAGATGCCAGGTTGGTCGCTACTAGAGCCAGGGCCTTCTCAGTGGCAGCTCCACACTGGTGGAATTAGCTCCTGGATAACATCAGGGTCCTGCAGGATTTTTTAATGTTCCGCAGGGCCTGTAAAATGGAGCTCTTCCACCAGGCTTTTAATTAGGAGCCTGCGAGTGAAAGAGACAGATGGATTGAAGCAATGGAACAGGAAATACTATCGATATATGAGAAAGAAGCATGGACTTTTACAAAGCTACCTCAAGGCAGAAAGCCTGTTGGAAGCAAATGGGTATTCAAAATCAAGCATAAAGATGATGGGACTGTAGAGCTATATAAATCACGCCTAGTAGCTAAAGGCTATTCACAAGAATATGGAACTGACTACTTTGAAACTTTTGTTCCAGTTACCGACCAAGCAACGTTTAGAACACTTCTTAGTGTTGCAGCATCAAGAGGCATGATAGTAGAGCATCTCAACATAAAGACTGCATTTCTCAATGGAGAACTATCTGAAGAAATATACATGGAACAACCTGAAGGTTTTAAAGTCAAAGGACAAGAGGATTATGTTTACAGACTCAACAAAGGACTATATGGGCTAAAACAAGGAGCAAAGGCCTGGTATGACAAAATTACTGGACTATTGCAGAAGCAAGGCTTTGAGCAAGAAAAAGCTGAACCTTGTCTGTACACTAGAATTAAAAATGGACAATACCAGTACATTCTTGTTACGTTGATGACTTGATCGTGGCTTGTCAAAACAGAAAGGACAATAAAGAAATAGCTGATGGACTGAACAAGGAAGTGGAAGTCAAATAGCTAGGAGATGTAAAACACTACCACGGAATGCAAATTGAGAGACTCAAGGATGGAACCTTTCTTCTATGCCAGAAATGAAAGATTATGGACTTTATAGAATCTGTTGGTATGAAAAACTGCAAAGCGTCATCCATACCACTGGAACCTGGATATCTGAAGAAAATGGATGGAAAATCACTTAAAGACATTGGAGAGTACAGAAAAGCAGTTGGAAAACGTATCTACCTGAGCAAAACCATGAGGCCAGATATCACAGCAGCATTAGGCATCTTATGCAGAAAAGTGAGTTCGCCTAATCATCATGATTGGAGTGCAATAAAGAAACTGACATGGTACCTGAAATGAACAATGGACTTACAACTGAGAATAGGACCATCTGAAGGACCCAGACTAGTCAGATATATGGATGCCAGCTGGGGAGAAGAATCAAACAAGTATAAGTCAACTAGCGGATATCTATGTGTACATTTTACCTTTAGAAATAAAGCTTTTGAAACAGAAAGCAATGTCTCCTCTCCAGTGAAGCAAAGATCCATTGTAAACTCTGAGTAATTAAGTATTTTTGACTATTTTTACCAACAATTACAAGGGAAATCAATACTTTTGTGCAAAGTGTGTTAGCTTCAAAACTACACAATCTTACCAAGAAGCCATGCCTTCTAATCAAAAGATTGACAGTTGGCTAACTGCAGCGTTCCACTCCTTTTCATAGACCTCTTCTTCTTTAGCTTCTGTACAGAAAGCATGAAATATACTCTCTACTAAGGGTTTGAGCATTGCTTTCAAAACAGATCTGGAAACATGACATGAGAAAAATTAACAGAAAAAAAGCTGTTGGTTTTCCTTCTGTAGTTCTAGGCATGGGTCATTTCCTGCGGGAGCGCACAGGAGCGGAGCTCCGGCAGTAAGGTGCCCAGGGGGCGGGCACATGCAACAAGCCCCGCCCCTGCTCCTAGCAGCCCTCAGTCGGGCCACGAGGAACAAAAAGCAGTCAAGAAGTTGCAGAGGGTCCCCCCCCAGCCCGCCTTCAGGTACAAGCTCTCCCTCCTCTGTGAGGACAGATCTGCACGTTTCCCCCCCCCCCAATAGCTAGCAATCCAAAACAGTACAGTGGAGCCTGAGTGGTGGGTGTTGCCTTCTGACACACTTCCTGTGTGTGGCATATGCAAATGAGTTATGCTAATGAGTTATGCTAATAAGCTCTTGCACCTCTTTTTCTACGAAATGACCCCTGGTTCTAGGTATGAAAGAGATAGCTGGAGGAAATGTTGCAGGATAGGTAATTTCCATATTCCAGTAAAAATAGATACGCATGGCATCAAGGTTCTAGCAAGACCATGGGGGAAGGACATATAGGGTTGCCAGGTGCTTACCTTCTGCTGATGGGGGGGGGACTCCATGCCACTCCCCAGGATCTTCTGGCACGTGCCTGATGTGCCTGTGTGGTGATGTCACCAGGAAGTGCTGTCATCACACCAGGCATGCCGTGCAGGGGACACTCTAGCATTTGTCCAAAAACTCTACAGACATGTCCGGTGCAGTGGGGCTCTTCAGGGGTGGAGCTCCCCCAAGCCAGTTGGCCAGTGGCAGATTGGGGTTCCCAAAATCAGGGGAATGCCTTCCCCCATTAGGGGGATGGCAACCCTAGACGTGAATGGAAGGTGCAAGTACAGTAATGTTCCCTCAATATGTTCTGAACTCTGATATTTGAAAATGACTTTTGAATTGGAGGCCTAGAGAGTCTGGCTTCAAACTGAGCCCTGAATAATAATCCTATCTAATATTGATACAGGAATTACAAGTCTCTGCCACTGCTGTACCTGGGCCCAAAGCAGCTCCTGGACTCTGTCACCACTGATGCCAGGCCCAGAGCAGGTCCAGCACTTTGCTACTGCCATGCCTAGACCCAGAGTGGCTCCTGGACTCTGCAACTACTGTGGCTGGGCCTTGGATGGCTCCCGGACATCACTGCCACCAGTTCTCCAGAACAAAGGTAGGTCTTTTGTCTGAGTGTGTGCAAACAACACTCTTATTTTTTGGGGGGGGGAGTTAAATCTTCATTTTTAAGCTTTCAGATTTGTTTGCAAACTTGGAGGGGCTCCCAAGTTTACAGAACTATCTGTTTTCTGTTAGTGTGAGTCTGATTTGCAGGCTGAGGTGTCACAGATTGGCCCAAACTTGATTATTATAAGATATAAGAATGATGCAAGAACTGATCTGGTGGTCATGGAGGTAAAGCACTGTGTTGTGACTCTACCTATCTAAAAAGATTCCTGCTTATGAAACACTGAAGTTGAGAGTGTGTAAACCAATCTAATATATGGTTATTATTGTTCAGCAAAAACACTCTCATTAATACAATTTAGGCCAACGAAGTAAGAAAATTTACATGGAGGTGATATTTTGATCACAGAGTTTAGATATTTTGGCCCAGAACAAATTGTAAAGTACAAAATATACAGGTTGAGCTATATGAGAATAAATGCAGAAGATAGTCCTGACTGAGTTCCCTGACTAAGGCTTTGGTTAGAAACAAACGGAAATTTGCAGAGATTAACCAGAATATGGAAGACATTTTGCAAGAAAAGAGTGGACCAATCCAAAGAAAGATGATTTGGAACATAGTCTAAAAGTAGCAGAGGACAAACCATATTAAAACCATCAGCTGGGAGTCTGGAGTACTGCCAATGAGACCACACTGCTGGCCAGACATCATCTTAAATAGATTATTCAAACAAATATTAATATAAGTTGCTAGGATGGAATATCTTGCTTTACTGTTAAAATTCACTGCATTTAATGTGCAAACTGATGATTAATAACAAATGTACATGTACAGAGCGGAATGGAAACCAGAGGAATGCTGTCGTTTGCAAGGCTTCATCTTTTATTTTACTTAAAATTGCTCTGTGGTAAAATGTTCTGAACTTGGAGTACTTCCTTGGTGGCCTCTCTATATTAAAGTTTGATTAAAACAAAAAGGGGGAGATTTGTTGGGGTTTTTTTTCTTCTTGCATTTATTACCACACTATCAAGGAGACTCTTTACAAAGGCAGGAAACCCTTATTAGGATTATGGTCATGACAGGAAGTTGGACTACTTAGGAATGTCTTATGTTTCTTTTTAAAATTCCAGCTCCTACTAGAGTAAACTAAGTTGCAGTTCAACTCGCAATTATGCACATATTAAGTCTCATGGAGTATGTTTACTTGCATACCTGTAAGTACACCAAACATTGCAGCCATAAGCCACAAGCCAAAGAAACACTGACTCAAGCAATTCAGTGGGGCTTATATTTTTATCTTCTAAAATAAGCATTGCGATGCCACATTACAAAGATAGTTGTAATGCGTGTAATTGGGTTGTGGTAAGAGGTTAGAAACATTGTATCGAGTAGGGATGCTGTGAACTTCATGGCAAATATGCGTTTTGTTTGATGATGGAAAACGCCTGGTTCAACAGCCATGATCAGACTGAGATGAATACCGGATCTGTTCAGTTCAGTGCTTAACTATTCTAATGCCTGGTGAACAACTTTGTAGCTGTGCTTGCTACCCCTGGTTGCTTGATCTGTTATCCTACTTAGTGAAGTATTTGTGGCTACTTGCCACCTCATTTGGTGTGTGTATGTATGTATGTAGTATGTATGGCCTTACAAAATATGTAAGGACAAAACAATGTATGCATTCAACAAGATAAACTGGCACAGAAACACAATTTAAAAACTACTTAAAAGCCTATACACAGTTAAAAACACAGCTTAAAAATGATTTATCTTCCACGAAATGTCCTCTGGAACAGAAAAGTCTTACAGTGGTTCTTGAATGTGGCAAGTGAAGGCTATCACAGCACCCATTCCAGTAGGCCATGCCACAAGAATGAATCTACCATTAAGAATACCCATGATCTACCTGTTGCTAAGTGGACCATCCAGATACCTCCAGGAGAAGAATATCCAAGTAAGATAACCAGCACACGGACATATAACAGGAGATGCAATTCAAGATGCATGAGAGCCCATGGCTAGAGCTGCCATTTTCCTGCTGGGAGAAAGGGATCACCTGCCCCCAGGTCCTGTTTCCAGTTGCCATTCCTGTGGCAGGTGGGAGAAACACAGTGTCAACCTCCCCCCACACTTCTGCTGAAGGTACATCCAAGGGAAAAAATTGTAGTAATAGTGGTCTTCTTTAGAAATTCTCTAGAACCATAGAGTTTCCAGTGTTTCCCAGACAGGCATGATGTCACTTCTGGGTTTTTCCCTATAAGTGATGTCATGCCATTGCCAAAGTCACTGCCCCCCAACTCTCACCACTTGGCTGGCCATGCCTGGAGACCCTATCCCAAGCTATGACAAGCTGAAAAGGTGAAAAACAACACTTTGAATTGGACCTGAAAACCAGTGCAATTCATGCAGCACTGTTATATTTTCGAAATGTCTGACCTCCAACAGCAGTCTTGCTGCTGCAGTCTGCTCCAATTAAAGCTCTTCAAAGACAGTCCCATGCAGAACAGGTTATAGAAGTCCACTGAACAATCACTTGCCTGATTACAACTGGTGAACCATACATAAGCATCCCTAGTACTTGGTCACAGAAACCATTCTGCAAGATTAAAGATGTCCTTCATAGTGTAGACATAAAGCTTACAGATGGATTGGCTAAATGTGAATAATAATGACCATAATCACTGGGGGGGGGGGAGTCATAGATTTCACCTAATCATAATAACTTCCCTATTCATTTCACTGGAAATGGCCAAACACAAAGGAATATGCTCTTTCCATTACTTCTTCATGTATACCCCTACCTGGATTGGAAACCACACATACAAAAATGGCTTCTCCTTTGTCATTCTCTGAAATCTTTGTAGAACAGTAAAAGATGGGCGTAATCACACCCATCAACTGGTTGGGTGTGGGGACTTGTATTATATAGGCTATAGCACCACTAATTATTCTCTTATACGGCACATAGTTAAAAGGCTTAGACCCCTGATGCTGCCTACTACAGATCCTTGTCACCCCTTCCCATCATTGTCAGTGCTACAGGGCTTGATCTGGCTTCTTTCACCTCACTACCATTGCCAGTCTCAGGGGTTAGCCCGGCATTGCTCCTGGTGGGTCCACTGAGGCTTTTCCCCCATACCAGTATTGCTCTCAGCAGTGAGTCTGGCATGGCTCTCCCCACTGCTGCTAAGCCCAGCTAGGCTTACTCCCCCCAACCAGGCCCACCAACAAAGGAAGAGGAGGTAAGGGCATTGCCTGCACTTGCACAGACAATACTTTTGTTTGGGGGGATTAAAGCCACCAATTTTTTTAAGTTTCAGATTTTTCTGTAAACCTGGGAGGTCCCCCAAGTTTGCAGAAGTATCTTTTTTTTTTTTCCTGTGTGGCCCCAATGCATGAATTTAGACATCTGCAGACTGGGCCACAGTTTTGCTATTATGACGATGATGATAATGATGATATGATAACTCATCAAGAAATGCATATAGGTTTATGTGTGAGTTTAGTAGTGAAATTGTATTAACTAGATGTTTTATAAGAAAGCAATTATGAGTGAAGGCCGGGACTCAGTGAGGAAGAAATGTAAAAGAGCTCTCCAAAAATGATTTTTAGTGTGTCCAGTAAGTATGCACATGGGATTTCTGCTGAAAAGTTGCAAAAGTCATTGTCACTTTCAAAAGCTGTACTGTATACTTCCCTTTATACTAAGTATAGAGTATGACTGTACTGACCCCAGGCCCCAAAGAGGCCAGGCTGGCTGCAACCAGTGCTAGGGCCTTTTCAGTGGCGACTCCTACCTGGTGGAATGAGCTCCCGGAGGAGATCCAGGCCCTGTGGGACCTTGTGCAGTTTCGCAGGTCTTCTGCCAGGCTTTTGAGTAGGAGCCGCCACTACCTTACCACCATTACCTTTACCATCATCATCATCAACTGGCCCTGGGAGGAGTGAATGACAGCACTGTGTGGAGCTGACACCACAGATTTGGGAGTACCATCTTCAAGATGCCATCTTTTTATTGAAGACTGATCTGAAACATCTAGAGCACTTTATAATGTTGTAATATCGTAATGACTGTTTTTATGCTTTTTAACCTGTTTTACGTATTGGCATGTGCCCTATTTGTGAGCCGCCCTGAGCCCACTTGCGGGGAGGGCGGGCTATAAATTAAAATAAATAAATAAAATGTTAAATTAATCTACCAGACATAGTTAAATATCTGACAGTTTCTTTTTTATAACTCTTTTTGGTATAGAACACTAAAGCTAAATCTATCAGACCTATAGAACTGTGCATAACAAGTCACAGCTCCTAATATCTGAATCTTGTTACCTTTGTGGTCTAGATTTACTGTTGCATGGTCTGTGTTGTGTCCACTGACCGCCACCGGAGGTCAGTGCACATACCTGAGCTTCAGTCCTGGAAGACAATGGGGACTAGGATTCTAGTCCCTCCACAGGGGAACCAATGGGAGCCATGGCGGGAGATTCAAACCCACCAATGGTGACCAGGGGGGTGTCCCCAGAGGTGTAAATAGTTGGCCTGCCGGCCGTTTGTCTGTGTTCTTGTTGTGTGCCTAATAAAGCGTGCTATGCACTACGTCGTCGTCTGTCGTCTATCCATGTGGCAACCCACTACATAACAGTCTGGCCCAAGATTTACTGCTAAATGCATAAGAAGGGGAAGGGGAACTGTTTCTAGGCAGAAATACTTCAGGGTCACAGTACCTAAAAAGACTGCTTCCTCCCATTTAGCCTGCCTCAAAAGTCAGACCCTATTGTCAGTGGTGAGGTAGGTGGCTAGCTACCCATAACAGGGAATTTTCTCTGGTAGCATTTTGACTGTGAAACTCCTTTCTCCAAAATGTTCCTCTAGTACCTGGTGTCTTTTATTGCCAGGCTAAGATCTTTCTGTTGAGCCAGGCTTCTGGAGAATTTCATAGAGATATCTCTCCTTTGATGTATGCTGGTCTTAGCCAGTGTGGCTAGGTCATAGTAATTTTGATTGTTTTATTTTGTTGGTTTTTACATTTTTAAATTTTGTACTGAATTGTTTAAATGTGTGATTTTATGTGCATTTTATTTGGAAATGGCTCTAGAAGCCTTTGGCTGAAAGGCAGTGTAGAAATCTTTTCAATGAAGTAAGTAAATAAATACCACATGGACTGAGTAATTGTTGTGGTTTCATCTCATACCAAAATCATTCTCTCTACCTCAGCCTCTTCTGTTTGTTACATGCAGCACGTGAAATGCTAATCTCATACCCAACTGATGTTTCTTTAAGATAAAATAATGGAAAGAAAAAGAAAGAAATATGGAAGTCATAGCAAGCCAGTTCATAAATCTGCAGCAGTAAAAGTCATGCACAGAGAAATCATTCAAATATTTTCCTTCAGTGCTTATCCAGAAGCCAGTATGTTTTTTTTCAAAATGATGAGCATTCCAATTTAGTGACTTTTAGTGACTTCCTCAATAATCAACCATGGTTGACACGCAAATTGAAGACTGCCTTCTTCTACACTCTTGCTATGTTTCTGCCAACTATAGATGAAAAACCATTACGTTCAAAGTAACATGCAATGTATTCTGCATTCAGGTACAAGACACTTATATATGGATTCTGATCATCTCTTGCTGTAACTAGGGGGAGGGCCAGCCCCCCCCCAACATTCTTTGAATTGTGCAGCTTATCTCCCTTTATATGAATTGTACAGAAAGCATTTGAGAGGGCATGGGCTGAGCAGATCCAGAGGGAGTGGCAGGGAGCAGGAAACCCACAGCCACAGGAATTGGAGTGAAGCATCAGGCATCAATCAAGATATGATAGCACTGATGACAATGCACTGTTAATGATGTTTTTAGTAATCTCTCCTCCTTGGAGAAAGGAGGAGATGCAAACAAACAAATAATCAGTGACTCCACTGTTCCAGCCTGCTGAAGGCTTGACTCCTCAGTGGTTTTCTGTTACATGCATATAGTATGGCCCATCTTGAGGCAGGTTGGCATCTCCAGGTAATAATACAGACAGTAGCTGTTTGCCTAAGCAACAAGTTATGTGGGTTCTGGGCTACTTCTCCAGCACTCTCACCTTCCTGCTTAAGTACTGGACATGCTTCCCATCTCTTCTTCTCTTTGACCTGCCCAATCCACTGCCTGCATCTGCATCCTATTCCTTGAACCTTCCTTTTCATAATACTCAGTTAATGGCCTTGGTTTATTTTTGACATTACTTATTTCAGAAGTATTATCATCATCATCATCATCATCATCATCATCATCATCATCATCATTATAATATTTCTACCCCACCCACCCCGCGGACGGGCTCAGGGCAGCTCGCAAAAAGGGCACCATGTGCCAATATAAAACAGTATAACACCTAAAACACATAAAAACAACCATTATCAAGATAAAGGGCTCAATGGTGTTATTAAAGCATTCAGTTAGAGCAAGATGGTAGCCGGTAGATGAAGCTCCGAGCCCGATTCGGCAGTATGGCCAGTCAAAGCACTGTGGCTCAATCTTGTAATGGGCCATCCCAATACCCCATGAGGTAGTTGGTGGTGGCGGCGGCTCCTAATTGAAAGCCTGGCAGAAGAGCTCTGTCTTGCAGGCCCTGTGGAACTGTGAGAGGTCCCTCAGGGCCCTGATCTCTTCTGGGAGCTCATTCCACCAGGTAGGAGCCACCACTGAGACGGCCCTGGCCCTGGTTGCCACAAGCTTGGCTTCCCTGTGGCCTGGAATCATTAATCGATGTTGGTGCCCCGACCGTAGTGCTCTCTGGGGTATGTATGGGGAAAGGCAGTCCCTCAGGTATGTCGGACCCTTGCTTTAAAGGTAAGTACCAGCACTTTGAAGCGAATTTGGAAAGCTATAGGCAGCCAGTGCAGTGCTTTCAGCACAGGTCGGATGTGCTCCCATCTAGGGAGACCCATCAGAAGCCTGGCCACAGCATTCTGCACTAACTGCAGTTTCCGGATTTGCAACAAAGGCAGCCCCATGTAGAGAGTGTTACAGTAGTCTAATCTTGAGATGACCATCGCATGGATCACCATAGCCAGGTTGTCACGGTCGACGAAGGGGACCAACTGCCGAACCAGCCAAAGATGATAAAAGGCCGATATGGCAGTGGCTGTCACCTGGGCCTCCATGGTTAAGGAGGGATCTAGGAGCATACCCAGACTCCTAACCTCCTACGTGTGCACTAAAGGCACCCCATCAAAGGTCAGGAGAGGGAGCCCCGTCCCCAGACCGCTCCAGCTCAGGCACAGGACCTCCATCTTCGCTGGGTTTAGTTTCAGCCAACTCAGTCTAAGCCAACCAGCCACGGCTTGCAATGCCTGGTTTAGAACTTCTGGGTTGGAGTCCGACTGGCCACCCAACATCAGATAGAGCTGGGTGTCATCTGCATATTGATGGCACCCTAGCCCATACCTCCGGGCAATCTGGACAAGGGGGCGCATATAGATGTTAAACAACATCGGGGAAAGCACAGCCCCCTGGGGCACACCGCATTCAAGCAGGTGTCTCTGGGACTGCTGTTCCCCTAGCATCACCCTTTGTCCCCGACCCTGGAGAAAAGAGGCGAGCCATTGAAGGGCAAACCCCCGTATCCCCATGTTGGCAAGGTGGTGGGTCAGCAGCTGATGGTCGACCATATCAAATGTGGCTGACAGATCTAAAAACAGCAATACTGCCACACTGCCTCAATCCAGATGCCTCCAGAGGTCATCAGTAAGGGCGAACAGCACTGTCTCCGTCCCATGACCTGGGCGAACGTCGGACTGGAAGGGGTCCAAGGTGGAAGCGTCATCCAGGAAGCTCTGTAGCTGTGATACCACCATCCTTTCAATTAATTCAGCTGGATCCAGTGATGGTTTTTTCAAGAGGGGGTGGACCATTGCTTCCTGTTTGCTGCCTTCACCATGATTGGAAATTGCCTTTCAGATGAAGCATAGATAATTTTGACCATGTTATGATTGGATTCAGTCATATGGAGCTTTCACAATGGAAGCTACAGCTGAAGAAACTGCCTCAATCCATCATATGACATTTGTGCCACAAACAGACTTAGAAAAGTAACTCTTATCATTATTTGTATTCAGCCACCAGATACTATATGAGGTAAGTCCCACTATGCTAGATGGGGATTACTTCCGGATTAGCATCGATTAGGACCGCAGCCTTGGAAAATCAAATCTTTCTCCCAGCTTTGTAGAGCTGGGCAGCAGCAGCATGGTCAGCCAAGATAACAATGGTTCACCCAGGTCACACAACAGCTTCCTTTTATCCAGAGAAATATTTCATTTGAAACATTAAACATAAAAAGTAAATGAGGGAAATGTTACCTCATTGAGCTTTCGGTTTACATCAGAGCTCCGATGTTGCATGCTGGAGTTGCTGTACTGGGGCTATATGATACAGATCTTTTGAAAGTCATTCCTCATGGGAATATTTTAGTAGTGCTTTAGGATTACACATGAAGCCAATCATCTAACAGCTGTACCTGAATTCTAACATTCATGAATCTTAAATTACATAAAGTGTTGGGATCCTTTGTTGCTTCCCTTTTATCGGATCTGAACAGAGTGTTCCCTCCTGCATCCTGCTTCCATTTTTTTCATCCTTCCCCTCCTGCCTTACAATTATGTGAAGGCCATCCAGCATCCCGCATTTATGCATATATAGTTAACCTCGTCTGTTTCTCATACATCTCACATTTGCACATAAGCATTTCAGGGCTCTTATTTGAGGTACCTTTGAATTACTTGGCAAGCTATCAAATCCTTTCTGTTCCCCCATTCTCTTTATACATGAATCATAGTGTGTGAGTGTACAATCTCCATTTATTCATTTCTTTGATATGTTCTAATTTCTGAGCCCTCAGAACACTGTGCTGTAAATAAGATTCACAACCAAACAAATCTCTCCAGAAGTGCACAGCTTCTCCATGGTTCTTCACATATGCAACTGCACAATTTCCCTTATGCTCCTTTGTCAGGTAAATTCTACAATTCCACAATACTACTCCACAATACTACACCAGGCAACCTAACTTCTGCACATGGAATAAAGTCCTCCCACATCTTGATAACTAGAAATGGACAATTGTACAATCCTTTTGTGACTGGCAAATGAAGCACAGTGAATACAGAGTTGGCCATGACTCTCATGTATGCAATAGAATCATTCCAACCCCAGCATGGAATTGGGTTGTACAGAGGAAAACAACACATTTGGTGGGGTACAGAAAGGCCACAACTTTTATTGATTACATCTGTAGAGATATGGCTTGGCATGGGACATTCGATGGTTAGGTTGCCAGGTCTGATTTTATCCCCAGTGGAGGACTTTGGGGGGCGTTGCCAGATGGGGGGGGGCTTCCCGAGCATGATGATCACCTTGGGGATGTCCCACTTCAAGCCCCAATCCAAAGAAAAATCACCGGCAGCCACCCCTGTCCCAAACCTCCTGCAAGATTTAAAGGGTCCGCCAGACCGCCAACCAGGTGGAGGGCTCTTTAAATCTGGCAAGCCGGGAAGGTGGGGGTGGCCGGTGGCAGTGCTTGAACTCCAAGCGGCGATGCCTCTTGGAGTTCAGGTGCGCGGGGCCAGTCCCCGTCGGCTGAAAGTGCTTAAAGAGACCCTTTAAGCATTTCTAGCTGGTGGGGCCCCATGACTGATCTCCAAGTGGCATTGCCACTTGGAGACTGGGCATGCAGGGACTGCCCCCACTGGCTGAAGGCACTTAAAGGGACCCTTTAAGCATGTCCGAGCAGTGGGGTACCACGCCGATCTCCAAGCAGCATTGCAGGGCCTGTCCCTGCCTGCTGGAAGCACTTACAGGAACCCTTTAAGCATATCCAGGCAACGGGGCCCCACGCCCGATCTCCAAGCAGCATTGCTGCTTAGAGACCAGGCACACAGGGCCTGTCCCCACTGGATAGAAGCACTTAAAGGAACCTTTTAAGCGCTTCCAGCCAGCGGGGTCCCGTGTGCCCACAGCCACCCATCTACCTCCCCTCTGCAAAATTTAACAGGCCCTCTAGCTTTCAGCTGGAGGGTCCTTTAAATCTCTTAAAAGAGAAGGGAAGGGGTGGCTGCAGATGTTCAGGTTTGGGGTGGGGCTTCTCCTGCTGGCCAGCAGGGGGGTTGAAGCCCCAAAAGGCAGGTAAACCCCACAAGTCCAGGGGGTCTGGCAGTCCTCTGGCATCAGGTGGCCTGTCTGCTGACCAATGAAAGGCCTTATCCCTCAGCTCACCTGCTGTGGGGAACACCATGGGATGGCAGAACAGATGGAGTGCATGTGGGTACATGCCCCGACACCTGGGAATGAGGATTGCCCAACAGCCCTCCAAGCTGGTAATGCCTCCAGAAGACTCCATTCCCAAGGTCCCTTGAAGAGACCCCAAGCAGGGTGATGGTCATGCAAGCCCAATCTTCCCCTCAAATGGATCCAGCCCAATATCAAAACCACCCACCAGGCATTGATGGGAGAGCAAGACAGACACAGTGAAGCAAAATCCATCAAGATAAACACCAAGAAGCCACACCAGCGTAACCAAGGAAAGGAAAGTGGAAAGGCAGCCGAAGATAGTATGAACCCGGTGAACTAGGGAACATTTTTATGCTGGGCAGGCAGACCTGAGCGGGGACTAGCCCTCTTGGTCCACCTACCCAGGCCTGGCCCCAAGGCTGGCCTAGCCAGAGTGTCTGTGTGGGGTAATATTGAGGACAACAACACACAACACATTTGGTGGAATATAAAAATGTCCACAACTTTTATTAATTATAGCTGTAGAAGTTTGGTTTGACATGGAATTCTGGATCCACTATCAGGTAGCCTGTCTGCCAGCTCATGAAAAGCCTCATCCCTCAGCTCTGCCGCTGAAGGAAACACCCTAGGATGGCAGGACAGTTGGGGTGCATATGGGCGTATGCCACTGCGTATATCCCCTGGCACCTGGAGCCAAGGCAAGCCTGACAGCTTCCAGCTAGGCATGCCTCCAGAAGCCTCAACCCCCAAGATCCCACAAGGGGACCCCCAACCAGAGTGAGAACTTCTGTCTCCTACCAACATTACCACAGCTGCAACCATTCCTGAAGATCATTGTGGAGCCCATGCAGTCACAAGTTCTGTAGAAGTGGTGACTGAATTCATCACTTCCTGCATTATGGATCTCTGCCAAGCAACTAGAGGTCTTCTAGAAAGGGATCTGGAACACTGTTCACATTGGGACTCTCCTCCTGAAAGTGAGACAGGATATCCTCAATGTTGTTATCAAAGCCTGGAATATGGCAGGCTGAAAATATAGTATTAGCAGACAGGGAGACTGGGACAAATTAGTGCACCAGGCTCATGACCCTCTTGGAACAGGATGACTGCCAGCTGATGACCCTGGCCAGCCTCACCATGATTGTTGCACCAGACATATACTCTCTTGTTCGTGAACAGGTCCTGCCAGGTAGTAACTGCTACCAATCAGGAAAAATTTCAAAAAGGTGAGGTCCCTGGAGATGCTGGACCCTGCCCATTGGTCAGGCCAACAGCAAACACACCAGCAGCCATTAAAGTACACCCTGAAACCCAGTCTGCCCGATGCGTCTGATTGTACCTGAAGGATCGAACCCTCTTTGAGGAGATCCTGCTAGTATGATACCCCATTATAGCTTGTGAGAAAACTAAGACATACCCTGAGATCGTTCTTCATAACTTGAGTGGCATGCATGTGTTGATGTGGAGATGCTGCCCCAGCCATGGCTTTTGCCAGGTGAGCACAAAAAGCCCTGCTCAAAGAGACCACTTGACATTCAAAATTGAGGTGCCCAAGGAGATACTGCAGCTCCCTGAGTGTGCAGGGACCAGAGTGCTTCAAGCTTGTCTGCTGGGATATAGGAGGTCCCCTTGACCAAATCCAACAGGATACTCAGGTACACTACCAGGGTGTTGGGATGCTCAGTCTTATCACATGCTAGGGGCATGCTGAGCTCTTTGGCCAGCAACTGGATCAAGTAGGTACCCGCAGACAGGACAACTACTGGTCCTGTGAACAAAAAATCATCCAACTAATGTGTGATGTAAAGGCTGCCTGATTGGTCCTTGACTGCCCTCTCCAAGAAGGTCTTGAAGGCCTCATATGACACACAGCAGCATGGCCTTATCTATGTAACAGGGCCCCTGAAACTTGAAGCCTAGCAAGGCATACTGCACAGAGCAAAATTCAGGTGGGATGGTGCCCTTAGGGTATGATGACCAGTGGAGTATAAACCTGAATGCACCTGGTGACTTCTTGGGTACCATCCTGAGGGGAGATACTCAGAGATTAGAAATGGGGAGTTCTCAGCAGCCATAATATCAAGCATCTTGCAGGAAGATTTTAGATTCTGGTGGCTATGAAGATGTGAAGCCCAGTGAAAGGGATGTGGAAACCATGAAGGAAGCCCTCTGACAGTTTTGTAGCTGCTGCCCTATTTGTATATCTAGCAAGGGGGACAAGGCCTCAGGATGGACCAATGTCAGGGCACAGACACCCCCAGAGCCCAGCAGGTGAGCAGGGATCACTTGTTGTTGGGAAAGGGGAGATTAGTGTTGGCTCCAGATCCCATCTCCTTTTTGCCAGCAGGATTGGTGGGGGGTTGGCCATCACAAAAGGCTGCAGGGAACAATGCAGGGAACCATCTCCCCAAATTTGTACTCATTAAACTGAACAACATCCCAGCCTACCAAATATGATGCTGAGTGGATCTCTGCGACTGAAGAATCAAGTTTTGAGTAGGGATGGCCTCTTGGCTTCTCTCAAGAATTCAAATATATGAAATCAAGGATTTTTCATATTGTGCATATAAACAATTAGTTCCTTTGCAAGAGATTTAGAATGGATAATGTCTTCCTCCTGTTGTAAAAGTATGAAGTAGTCATTACATATGATATTATAATCTATTTTTTCAACTAGCAGTCAACCAGCCAGCCTACTCATAATATTCTGGGACATCCAAATATTGAAATCACAGCAAGCTAGTTACAAACTTCTTTTCTGCCCAGATTTAAGGTGTTTTAGATTGATGTTTAGTGGCTAGGAGGGGGAAGTATGGACTTTCTGTATAACCTGGTAAATTATTGAACTGGATTTTTAAAATGCCCTGCCATCTTCTGCTAAGACGATCCTTACTTTTCAAAAGTCTGATAACTCAAAAAGTTGCTGAGCCTGGTTTATTTTGAGAAGGGCTCTAACAAGCCTCAACTTAATAACTGAGTAGAAGCTTTACACTGAAAGGAATATATCGGTGATTACAACCCATACCAATGATCTGAGAACATAGACAGATGCCCATTAGGGATTTGACGGATATCTGCGAGTGTGTTTTGTTTTATTTGTTTTTATTTTATTTTCATGCTTTTACATCTGGCTCCTTTGCCATATTAATGATTTAAGGAATGATTATTGTAAGGTTGAATTTCCTTTTAAAAACGTCAGAGTTTCATCCTGGAATCTGTTCCAGATGCTGGTAACTAGCACTGGAGCAATGGGCTTTAGAGAGATAGTCCTGTCTGAATCAGGATGACAGCAAAAAATGTGACCTGACCAATGGGCTTCCTAGGAGCTTGGTTCTTTATAGGCTATCTGATTCCCCTGCAGTTTGTTTAAAATTTTTACCATGCAGATGTTCCTCTGGGTGACCAATTTTTATAGTTTTGAAAAGATTATATCAGTTTTCTATGGTATAGTGTTACTGTATTTCTTGGATTTTTAAAATAGCACTTGAAAGGCTAAATTTCTTAATCAGACATTACTAGTGGAATGTAGAAAGAGGTTAAAAAGCCAACCTGGCACTGAGAATTAAACACAGGTTCGAAATAATATGAAAGGAAAACAAAACACATCAACCAAAGGATGTTGTTATTGAACAAAAGTGGCTAGGAACATGCATTTTTTATTATTATCAAAGGTGTTAAAATATATACATAGCACATGTTTGGCACAGGATGATTGTTATACAGTTCTGCACTATTCAGCTGTCTTGGGTGAAAAAAACCTATGACTTTGATACTGGAAAATTATTATGAAAATGTTAGTTTTGGGCCTCGTAGTAAAAAGCAAAGGCTGTCTTGCATGCCGACAACGTTTTAGTATAGGGTTTGCACTGTTTCCAAAAACAATTCTTGGCAATTGTCAGATTTCACCCCTACCAACAAGCCTGCCTAGTAAGTTCTTGTCCTCTTTTATCTTACAGTAAGCAGAACTGACAAAGAGACAAAAGGCTTAGGATGGCTGGGTGCCATGAAATCCACATGTCAACTTCCAGCACAGCTCTGTGGCTATACAGATTTTCTTTTTTTAAAAAACTCCAAACTCAAAAGCCCTACTTTTTACAACAGAATATAAATGACAGCATTTTAATCTATTTCTGGGTTTATATTTAGTGCCTAAACCAAGGACACTGTTAACTCTTTAGACATACAAGCTGTAATTCAGAGATCTCAGAAATCTCAAAGGCTACATCTGCATTACAAATGTAAACAAATGTATTAAATTGGCTTACTTTACTTTACTTTACAATTCGATTTATATACCGCCCTTGACCCCTAGGGGGTCTCAGAGCGGTTTACAGGCATACTACTATGTAGTTATTATCCTAACCTAGGGCCACAATTCAGGGGGGGAGGGGCTGCCTACCGACACCCAAGCGGCGCGTTCTCTCTTTCTGTTGATATCCCGGGCGGGCTTCAGATGCTGCTCTCGGCGCCTCAAGCTGACCAGCGACTACCTCCGGCAGGCTCCTGGTGGACTCCTTTGACCGCTTCTGACTGCAGCTTCGGCTTCCGTCCCTTGGGCTCCTGCCATGCTGCATCGTCTCGCCGTCACATCACCTCAACTCCGCCCCCATCCAGTTCGGCCGCCGCATCCCTGGGTCGCTGTTTCACTGCCATTGCTGTTACTGCCACCGCCAGCACTCCTTGCACACAGCCAGGAGGAGGGTGCCCCCTGCCACCTAGAGCAGGTAAAATTACTGTTTATGTCCCCTTATACAGCCTGAACACCAAAAAAGGCTGACTTCCTATAGGCCTAATTGGATCTAATTCAGCACTATACAGATGTGCATCTCACATACATTGACAACATTTTAAATGCACATGTGTTTATTTCATTCCATGTATATGGCACAGGGGTCTATTAGGTAGGTACATGCATGATGGAATAGGCATGCATGTCATGAACCACCTGTAGTATGAATGAAAGTAGACTTTGTGTGAAATTCATTTTATGGAAATTAGACTCTGACATCCTGAGCCAGGATGTCAGAGTAAAGACATTGAACAGATAGCTGGTGAACCAAAAATGACTTGGGCCATGGCAGAAATGTCATAAGCAAAGCTTCCCAAAGACTGCAGAGACACTTAAAACAAGAAAAGTATAGTGAAGAGAAGACCAACACAATGGACAGTCATGAGCTGGTCAGTGGGAAGAAAGTCAAGGAATAGCTTTCTTATCTCCAGTACCCCATTAAGAGTGTCTGGAGGGAAAGCAGTAAAACCAATCTGTGGAAGAAACAGCTTGGGAGAAAGCCACATCAGAACAGAGGGTCTACAATGCTGAGAAGTGAGGATAATACTACCAGAGGAATCACAGCATTGAGAAGTGTGAGGAGACAATCTCTGGACTATGATTAAGAACTGGCTGGTGATGATGTAAACTCTTCCTCTACAAAAGGAGGAGCTTAGACCCTTGGTAGGCCTTAAGTGCCTTGGGGAGCAACATCGACCTAGCTCAAAAGGAAAGGCAATACACAGAAGACTTTGCTCACAGTTAGGTGAATCCAGCTCAGAGACTTAAACTAGAGTTAGTATGACAGAAAAATTTCCAGTCAAATATTGTCCATTGACCAGTGGCTTGACAGTTAGTTGATATATCCTACTGTTTGATTATCCTAAAATCTTTATTGAAGACAATAATGTCACTACGTAAATGACAGGTAAAAAGAAGAAAAATCCCTTTTATGTATCTATGTGATAGTAAGAGCTTGTCCCCTAGATTTGCATCAACCAGGGAGAAACTATCAGCAGAGCAAAGCTCCTACTGATCTCTTGCAAGTATCTCAAAGCATGAAGATTGGCTTCCTGCCTACAATTGCTTTTAAAACAGACTTTCATTTTAATAGTTGCTTTCTTCTATTTTACTTTTGTTCTTTTTCAAAAATTGTATGCTGATGCAAACGATCCAGGATAAAAGACAAAGAGATTAACTATTAATTGAATCATCCATATGTATAAAAACCTTACCAAACATTTTTAGAAGTTATAATGGTTTCTTAGAATTCTGTAATGTTAATTATAGCATTATAAAATTAGCATAGCACGAGCTGCAAACAATTAAATACATATAAAATATAAATGTAACTCCTGGAGTTATACAATATTGATGAGCAAAAGGAACTTTGAGAAGTATTACACAGAGAGTTTAAATATGCATTCCTGATTTAGGCTTCATTGTGCTCTGAGGTGACCTCGATCAGGAGTGTCAAACATGCAGTCTGTGGGCCAGATCAGGCCCTTGGAGGGTTTCTATCAGGCCCGCAGTAGAACTGGCTGTTTCCTGCTTCTTTTTCCAGTTCTGCTGCTGCTACGTTGCAACTTGCTTTACCAGACTCTCTCAATTGCACAGGAGAGATAGACAAGCCTCTCCTGTGTGATTAAGAGAGTCTGTTAAAGCACTGGCTGAGGCTCCTCCACCTCCTCCTCCCAAGGGGAGAGAGGGAACAGGGAGGGAACAACGGAGACCTTGCTTTGCTTGGCTGCCTCAATTGCACAGGAGAAATACCAAGCACCTTTAAGACCAACAAAGTTTTATTCAAGGTATGAGCTCTTGTGTGCCTTGCTACAGTGTGTGTGTCTTCTGTTGGGCTCCTTAAGTGCAGCTGGGTTCCCTCCCCCTTTTCACTGTGTTCATGCCCTCATGATCCAGTCTTTCTCAGTAAGAAATCAATGTGAACTATTATAGAGGAGGAATAACAACAAGCCAGTGAGGTGCATTAGGCTGAGAGTGTGTGTCCAGACCAAGTTTACTAAGCACACTTCCTTTGTAGGAAGTTGTTGTTCTTTCTCTGGGGAACAGTATAATTTTGTAGACAAGCAAACAGCCCTCAGTCTGTGTCAGGATGGCTTCTCATGTTCTTGACCAGCACATGAAGCAACTTATGTACAAAAGCTTGCAATGCCCAGTCATTTCATGTTTTCCCCTGGGTCCTAGGCTCAGAACACTGAGCATGAGATTTCTGTAATGAATGTCAACAAGTCAAAAGTAGGTTTGCAGCTTACAGATACACACCTGAACAGCATACTCAGGATTGCTACAGCACAGACATTTTAATGCAATAATTCAGAGCAAGAGGCATCAGTTATCAGAGGCTGTTAAATAGACAAAATATTTCAAGAGTGCTAGTGTTTTAAGCATGTTTTATTTAAAGTGTAAAAAAATCTTTAATTGCATTTACCTGTGTCCTTTATAAAGTTTATATCTCTGCTACCTAGCATTACATTTTATGACACACATGGCCTGGCCCAACAAGGTCTCACTTATGTCAGATCTGATCCTCATACCAAATGAGTTCGACACCCCGATCTAGGTTGATGGGCAGAGGGTCTTAAGGGCTATTTAGAAGATCCTTTTATGAGGGAGACGACACAGACACACAGGATCAGATCACAGCATACTACTATGATGGAAGAGACACACATCCAGACACATTGGATAATTGTTACCAGAACAATTTGAAGAGCATGTGCAGTTACCATGAGAGATTATTAATGGCCTACTGTGTAATATTTTAGCAATTCCACATCACATGAGAAAGCAACGCGTGGCTCTAAAGAAAATATTTTTTCATATATTTATTTCTGAATGTGTGTTGTTTTACAATAGTAATATTGATCACTGAGGAAGGACCTAAGGAGCTGAAATGCATATGGTCTACTGGTCATAAGATATACCCATCAATTGGATATGTAAAACTATCAGCTCTGTGTGTAAAAAGTTTTAAGAGTTTGATATCTGGATCATTTCTTTTAACCTATTTGTATTTTTATAATAACTTATTTTGATAGCTTGACCCTCATATATCACAGCCATATCTTGGGTTGAATGCCCCCCCTCTCAGTTTTTGTCAGAAAGGGAGAAGGCCAACAAGATGGAAGGGGGAAAAGAAAAAAGGTATTAATAGTACCTGAACACAAAATCTGGAAACTCTGTGTCTGGTAGCAATTGCTTTTTTGCAGCTACTATTCTTCCACACACTATGTCTTTATAATATTTATAATATTTAACTGATCAACTTTCAGAAACATGACTGGATTGTTGTTTTGGATCTCCTTCCAATGGGCTGTAGTGGGGTCTTTTTTGGCTTGCTTTGCATTGTGAACGCAAGTCCATGGGAGTGATCTTTCGACTGGTTAGGTTCTAGTTAGGTAGGGATAATTGGCAACAACTCTGCAGGATCTGATGACAAAGAGAGGTGGTTTTTTAAAAAAACAAAAAAACCCAGCTTGTCATTTTTTATGCAGCTGGAGGGGGTTTCCTTGGTACTGAACAATATCAGCCAAACCTTTGGTTATTTTAAAGCATGTGGCAGAGGAGAGGAGGCTTGGCACCTCTCAGCACAGTTTTCTGCACAGGCTGGGATAAACAAAGCTTGAAGCAATGCTGGCTGAATTTGGAGCCAGGGAGGTGTTGCCCACAAATGCTGGCAGCCAGTATGGCTGCTCTTAGCATATTCCACATGAAAAAGTAAAACTATAGTAATACAGATGAGATAAGAACATAAGAGAATGTTGGATCAGGCCAATGGCCCATCTAGTCCAACACTCTGTCACACAGTGGCCAAAAATACCAGGTGCCATCAGGAGGTCCAGCAGTGGGGCCAGGACACTAGAAGCCCTCCCACTGTTGCCCCCCCCACCAAGCACCAAGAATACAGTGCATCACCTGCCCCAGCCTGTGAGTTCCTATCTATACCCTGTGGCTAATAGCCACTGATGGACCTCTGCTCCATATGTTTATCCAGTTCCCTCTTGAAGCTGTCCATGCTTGTAGCCACCACCACCTCCTGTGGCAGTGAATTCCACGTGTTAATCACTTTTTGGGTGAAGAAGTACTTCCTTTTATCTGTTCTAACCCAAGCGCTCAGCAATTTCATTGAGTGCCCACGAGTTCTTGTATTGTGAGAAAGGGAGAAAAGTACTTCTTATTCCATGCATAATCTTATAAACCTCGGTCATGTCACCCCTCAGCCGTCATTTCTCCAAGCTAAAGAGCCCCAAGCGTTTTAACCTTTCTTCATAGGGAAAGTGTTCCAACACTTTTATCATTCTAGTTGCCCTTTTCTTCACTTTTTCCAATGCTATAATATCCTTTTTGACGTGTGATGACCAGAACTGTACACAGTACTCCAAATGAGGACGTACCATCAGTTTATACAGAGGCATTATGATACTGGCTGATTTGTTTTCAATTCCCTTCCTAATAATCCCCAGCATAGCATTGGCCTTTTTAATTGCAGTCACACACTGTCTTGACATTTTCATTGAGTTATCTACTATGACTCCAAGATCTCTCTCTTGGTCAGTCTCTGCCAGTTCAGACCCCATCAACGTGTATTTATAGTTAGGATTTTTTGCTCCAATGTGCATCACTTTGCACTTGGCCACATTGAACTCCATTTGCCACGTTGACACCCACTCGCCCATCCTCGACAGATCCCTTTTGAGTGCCTCACAATCTTCTCGGGTTGTCGCCACCCTGAACAACTTCGTTTCATCTGCAAATTTAGCCACTTCACTGCTTACTGCTTACTGAGATGTTCACTAAACCTAGTTTGACCTGTAACTGGGTGTCTCATGTGTTTAAGTTGAGGCATGGAAACAACATCATGGCTGCTTTTTCTCCATTATCAGTTTATTTATTTATTTATTTGGATTTGTATCCCGCCCTCCCCGAAGGCTCAGGGCAGCTAACAGAGGCATAAATGCCAGATTATAAGAATAAAAACAGTATAAAATACAATAATAACAAACTACAGTTAAATAAAATTCTTAAAATAAATTATCGGTGCTCCAATACTCACTCCAAATCGTGAAACCAAGATGGTGTTCTAAGATGTTATACCTGAACAACCACAGCAATGTATGTCCCCACAACCCTGTCATCCGCTAGGGGCGTCCCGCTCCCTCCGATGATACCCGCACCAGCGGTGGTGGTGTGTGGTGGTGTGTGGTGGTGGGAAGGCGTTGATGGAATAGTAGTGGCGGCGGCTCCTACTCGAAAGCCTGGCAGAAGAGCTTTGTTTTACAGGCCCTGCGGAACTGTACAAGGTCCCGCAGGGCCCGGATCTCCTCTGGGAGCTAATTCCACCAGATAAGAGTCGCCACCGAGAACGCCCTAGCCCTGGTCGTAGTTGCCAAATGACTTGTGAAAGAGAAACCTCTGGAAGATTGTTCTGTAGTCCCAGGGCTACTGAAGTAAAGGCCCTGCTTTTAACTTTGGAGTCTTGGTTTTCTGAAAAGCTGCTACATGAGGCAAAGCTCTGGGAGATTAAATTAATTGGAATACATTAAATGTCCCTGGTGGCCATTTGAACAACAGTGATATATGAAATGTGCTTATCTTTCAGACATTCATATTGAAGCAGTTGCAAACTTTTGCAAATTTGGGATTTTTTTTTTTAGACTAGTGCACTATGTAGACTCTGATTAGGTTTCAATGGGATCAGATTGGAATAGTTCTACATAGGATTGCTTTGTTTCTCTTTCTAGCTGATAACAGATTAGGAGGACTTCCGTTTTTTGGTGACTCAATGGTGGAGAGCTCCCGGGGATGTGATCTGCATGCTAGCGGTCGGGAGGGGGTGTGATGGTACACACTCCCCTGGGACTCTAGTGTAGGGTCCCTAGCCATCAGGCGCTAAAGTGTAGCCTCTCCTCAGGCACCATGCTGGAGAATCGAGGCTCCCTTCTGCCCCAATGGTCCTGCCACTGTGCATCTGTAATGGAATCCGAGCTGCTAACTGGGACAAGCATGTGGAGTTGCTGCTTCCCAGTTGCTGCTTCAAGAGCTCATTGGTTTTCTTAATAGAGTCAATTCTTTCTTTTTTTCCATTTATTCTGAAGAGTAGGCCTTCGGGAACCAACCATTTGTACTGTATGTTGTTTGTTTGTAAAAACAATGCCAAGTCTTTGAATTTCTTCCTCTTCTTTCTAATTTAAAATGGAATGTCTTTTAGTATCCGTATGGTGTTACCATTGATTTTCAGGGATATTCCTGATGTTGTTTTCAAGATGTGGTCCCTCACATGTCTTTTTGAGAATCTAACCACTATTTCTCCAGGCAGATTATTTTTCTTAATATATTCCGAATATGATCTGTAGACCACATCCATTTCGCTTTGAAAATATTCCGTTTTCAAATCTGCCACTGGTGCAAGTAGATCACCCAATACTTGTTTTAGATTCTCTCCTTTTGTCTCAGGAACCCCTTGGAATCTCAGGATAAAGCTTGCTTTTGCCATTTGTGGTTGCAAAAGCTGAGATTCATCAGTAATTCTTTTCTTTTCCAACTCCTGTACACACTTTTTCACTTTTTTAGATTTGACATTAACTTCCTTCAGTGTTTCTGCTGTTTGCTCTGTTAATTTCTTGGTTTCATTCAGTTCCAGTTGTTGTGCAGCAAAGTTCTGGTTCAAAGTAGTCCTTTGGCCACAGCCTTGAAGGTGTCCCATACAATATGATCTGACACCTCTCAGTTTGCATTTTCATTAAAATAAAACTAGATAGTTTATATAATTTCTTCTTTGTATTGGTCACACAATAAAATAGAGTTGTTTAACCTCCATGTTTTCTGGTTGGTCTTCCTGAGGAGCATTTCCACATATGTGTGGTTTGACCACATAAACGGGCTGATGGATGTGCTAGCTATGTTATTCAGAAGAGAATCCTCGATTACAATGTAGTCTATCCGAGTGTAAGTGTGGAACCTTGGGGAGGAATAAGTATAGTCTCTTTCTCCCTTGTAAGTTTCTCTCCAAGCATCACAGAGTTGGTGTTTCCCTAGTAATTCATGTAGTTTAGTATATCTTTTTTTGTTTGGAGTTCTCTTTCTCTGCTCCCTGCAAGCCAGATCTATCCAGATGATGGTCCGCAATCAGGTTGAAGTCTCCTCTGATTATCAATTGTCCTGCTTTAAAATTGCTGAGCTTTTCCAAAATCTCCTTCAGAAATTGTTCTTGTTGTTCATTAGGTGCATAAATCGAAGCCAGTGTCACTGTGCGCTGATCCAGATCTCCTTTGAAAAATAAAAACCTCCCCGAAGCGTCTTCTAGCTTGTCAGCCAGTTTAAAATGAACCATTTTAGCCAATAGTATAGCAACCCCTCTCGACTTTGAGGAACTTCCTACCTGGTGTTGCTGATCATACCATTTGGAGTTCAGAACCGTGTTGCTCTTAGGTTTCAGATGAGTTTCCTGCATTAATATAATTTCAGGTTTTGATTTCAGGATAAATGATGTCATCCTTTTCCACTTGATATCGTTATTTAAGCTGCACACATTAATTGATCTGATAGTATATACATCTGCCATATTAAGTACAATCACCTAACTCAAATGGGATACACAAGCCTGATAAATTGAGCAAAATTGCCAAGTATCTGTAACTGTCAGAGCACTTAAATAAACAGGAGTGTACTGTTAACAATCTTACACTAAATGAAAATATTTAACTGCAAGATACCCTATAACCCTCCCCCCAACAAAACCCCAGCACGAATTTTGGAGTAACTTCTGTTACTAGGAGCTATCAAAAGCACAAAAGGTGAATTAGGTGGGCTCAAGTACCAGGAACTTCCTGGGAGACTGAATAAATTCAGTCAACTGAGCACACCAGCAGGGGGCAAACAAACCTTACACCTCCCCCAACCCCCCTCTCCTTTGCATCCAGATATTTTTAACATTTAAAAATATAAAACCATGCCAACAAGAGCATCAGACCAGATATAAAAAATTTAAGAAGAAACTCTTCCCTGTGTTGAATAGTCATGTGTCAACATTGGCTAACACAGGGAGCTTGCTGGCTTTCTGAGGTGAAGATGGAGAAACATTCATTCTCTTATATGATCTTCCATGGACTTCAAGTAATTTAGGATCATTGTGGAGGACATGTCAGATGCGATCTGCTCCGGTTGTGCTGCTGTGGTCGCCATTTTGTGATCAGCCTGAGCTGTAGCTCTGCATTGAAAAGCGGCTTCTAGCATGTCCTTGGAGGCTTTCAGCGAGGCCAGAGGTGATCTATGTTTTGTTAGGTCCAATTTGGGAGTAGAATCAGCTTTCGGCATGGTTATTTGCTTGAAGGAGCAAATAAGAGAGCAATCAGGGTCTGGAGCTCCGGTTTCATGCTGCCACCATTACTGCTACATCGCTCCCTATCCCCTTTGTGATTATTCTTGAACAGTTAATTTTACTGGTATTGATAATATAAGCATATATATTTTGATCACACTTAATGTAATTAATAAGCTTTTAATAACTTTTAATTCTATAGAAGCTTTTGTAATGGCCACCACCTTTTGGTTTTCTAGTGATTTTCTTTCCTTTCACCCATAGTTTGTAGATACCCTCCCTTATTTCTTTGTAGTTTATAGAAATGCAATTAAAAAAATATCCATTCAGGGGTTCAAAAAAAAAACCCCAACAATATTAGGAGGCACATCAAATGAGATGCCTGTCTTCATACAGGCTGATCTACATTTGCTTTACTATTTGAAAGTTGGTTGTAAACTGTATTGAGGCTTTGTTAATGCATGTAAGGAGGTGATCAGGTTAATGTCTTCTAGCATTGCCCTGACTTCCATGTGTTCAAAGGTCCTGTGTACTGGAAGCCTGTGTAGAATCTGTCTATGTATGGGGTTTTGGTACCATACAAAGTAGAGAGTTCTGGGCTGTGCATAATGGAGCCTATGTATGTTTGGTTGTGTGCATGGAGCACATAGGCTCCATTGAGAAATAAGACCAGTGGACATGATTCTGACTCTCCCCTTCCACACATTCACTTATACCTTGATGAACACCAAAACATAGTTCTAGAAAGTGAGATTTCAAACACTATATATTGAATTACCTAAAATCCTAATAACTGATATTTATGTAGAATATTCTGTTTAAATAATGAAATCAGTTGCCTCAATAGTTTCATTCATATTGCTCATGTGACAAGATGCATCCTGCCCTGTGATTGATAGAAATATAACCTGCTTCGCTATCACAAGCTACAAACAGAGAGGGGGTGGTGGTTTTATTATTATCCCTGTGACATCACAGCATGTGGTAACCAAGACAGCTGTAACCATGAGTTAAATCTAAGATGACGTATCTTATTTGTTCTTGTCAGAAGTTGCCCATCTGATTTAAAATAACAAAGGATTGTTTCTTTTTAAAGTCACATATGTCAGATCATTAATGTGCGCCCACCCTGAAATTGAAGCTGATGGCCTGCCAGCTAACACATTACAGGTGTATACCACATGAGCAGGTGAAAATGCAGCTTGGGAGGCGTGATGACAGTTCTCTGCCTGCGGTCTGTTTGTGCATCTGTTACACATTTAGAGAGGTTTCTTTTTACTGAGTTATTTTAAAGATATTTAAACCTTTGCAGTAAAAATTTAAGAGAACATATGTTGTAGAGCGTGCATTGGTGGGTGGGCAACAACAGCATGCTTACCACAACGGACAAAGATAGGAGTACTTCAGGACCTGCATATGTCAGGGACTGGTTTCCTCATTCAAAGATCTCTGATGCAACTGAAATATATTGATGAAGTCTGGACTCATCTGATAAACAGCGATTCAAAACGGAACTGTACAGTGATCTGAACATTAACTCTAACATTCATCTAGTTCTAACAGCCAGAAAATGGGTATACAGTTTTCCCTTATGTTTGTGTATTTATTTGCTGTTATTGTTTGCATCTCACCATTCCTCAGTGATGCTGAAAGTGACCGTTCTTATCCTCATAACAATTGTACATTAGGACAAGTGAGGGACCTCTCATTTTCCCTTCACTGTTTCCTTTTCCCCTTCCCTGAAAGCCCCTATAGTTTCTCCAGTTTTCTTGCTTCCTTGTCTTCTTCCCTCCCTCCCTCTCTTTCCCTCCAAGTCAACTTACCTTTTGCCTGCCACCCTGTCTTCAGCATTCCCTCCTTTCCTTCCCCAGCAGTCTCTTCCCTAGCAAAACTGTGCAAGGTTCCAGATGCTGGGCTGGGCCCAGTTGCACTGTGTCAGTGATTGGACTGTGCTCAGTTACCCAGTGGGAAACCCACAAGGACTTGTGGAGGCACCTCGTTTTCCCCTGTATCACCTTCCCCACACTGTTTCCACTTTCCCTCCTCCTGGCAATCCCCATATCCTCAGCTTTCCCTGCTTCTTTTTCTCCTTCCCACCCAACAACAAACCTACCTTTCATTTGCTCCCCATCTTCAGCTATATATATTATTTATTTCATTTATACCTCGCCTTTCTTTATAATGGGAAATGATCTATAAAGATCATTCTCCTTTTTTCCATTTTATCTTCACAACAACTCTGTAAAGTAGATTAGGCTGACAATGTGTCACCCATTGAACTTTCATGGCTGAGTGGGAATTTGACCCTGGGTGTAACAGATCCTAGTCTGAAACTCTGACTACTATACCACATTGGCTTTTGTGCTGGCCCGTAGCTACAGTGTGGCTACTGGAGGCTCTGCTGTTTTCTTTAAAAGGCTGGCCCTGCAAGATTTTTTTGAGAAGAATCAGGGGGAGGGCCACTGTCATCCCCTATTTAAAGGGATCCTTTAAATGCTTTTGAGAAGAAGCCAGAGATGGTTTGTGCCCCTCTCCCTCCCTTCTGCCAGATTTAAAGGGCCCTCCAGCTGATTGTGGGCCCACATGCTCCCTGTCGATCAGCTGAAGTGTCCTTTAAATCTTGCAGGAGGGGAGGGAGGGGTTGGCCACCGGCGGTCGGGCTTAGGGGCAAATTGGAGCTGACATACAAATAATGACATCCCCACCAGAAAAACTTTTGCCCCACAAGCCACAAAATCCTGGCTATGGGCCTGCTTTTGTGGGGTTGCTGCTGCTAAATAGCAGCAAGCAGCAGGGCCTTGGTGAGTCATGCAAGTCATGTGGAAAGTTATCTGGTGGTTGTTGCTGGTGTTGGAAATATATGTGTTGCAAGGTCTAAATTCAGTCATTATAGGATTAATGTGTTTATCTTGTGTGCTATTGTTTAGATTGACTTGAAAGGGAACCTGGAAGAAAGCCAATGGAGAGAAAGCCCAGGAAACTAGAGCCTATTTACTAACAATCATTAGTTAATGTATTCAGGTGATTTCCTTCTAGGGGTCAAGAAGAAAGAAGAATCTCCATTACCAACTGTGTGGTCAGTCTGTCTGTTGTGTACTAGTAATAGCAAGGATGTAGTGTTTGTTGTTTTGTAGATTTCCCATGTACCTTTCCCTTTAGAAATAAAGATTTTTACACAGAAAAAAATGCCTCCTCTCCAGTGAACAAAGATCCATTGCAAGCCCTGAATATCTAACTATTTTTACCAAATTTTCCAACAGCTGGGCCTAGGAGGTTACTAGAACCCAGTGCCAGCAAGTGATGTCATCACCCAAAGCTGTTCAGTATCTGGATCCCTACATGGTGCTTCAGCCATGGCCCCAGCAGCTCTGGTGCCACTTTCCATTGTCATCTAGTAAGGATATTGCCTTTCTCTCCTCTTCCAGTGGTACACAGTAGTGGAAGCTGGGATATTCTCTGCATGTCACACCGTAAACTGCCACTGAAAGACAGATGGACAGACTGACTGACTAAAGAACTGTTTGTTAATATCACATCAGCATTAGCATTGCAGCAATGAACTAAAGAAAGTCCTTGTTGGAAGTTTCAATGACCATTAATCATGTTCTGGAGGAGTTCTCTGACCCATATGCCATGCCTTATCTTATGGCCATATGCAACCTTCCCAAAACAATCGCCACCATTCAGTTGTGCTCTGAACTCTTCCTCCTTATAAAACTTCGGCTTCATCTTTGGTTAAAGATATCAGTATGTTGCACATCCCCCAGCCCCAATGACTAGCACATGACCACTGCCTCTTGCTATACATGTCCTTAGACTGTAGGTTGGGTTGTTAACTCCAGGTTGGAAAATTCCTGGAGATTTGTATTTGGAGTGTAGGAAGGGCAGTGTTTGGGGAGGAGGCTCAGCAGGGTGTGATGCCATAGAGTAACTGCTCTAAAGCTGCCATGTCCTCAGGGAAACTCCAGGCCCCAACTTGAAGTTGGTAACCCTGACCACTGGATTTTTAAGAGAAACCAGCACTATAACCAATATAGATTCTAAGAAGGCATGATACCTGATAATTACATCAAAGAAAAATTATACCACAGTAAGTTCCCAGTATGAGGCCCTGCTATATAACATAGGCCTTGGGCACATGGGCTGGAAAATGCGGGAGGGGAGGCGTGGCTAATTGCCCCGGAGGAAAATAACGTGCGGCAGCCTGATCAGAAGTCCTTTCGAGGTCCCGTGGGTAGTCGTCAGGTGTAGATCAGACGGCTAGTCCGCAGCATGGCAAAGAAGCAGCATGGTGCGTTCAAACCGGCACTTGCGCCGCACTGCTCCTGTGGCAAATGCCGCTTCCTGTTTGTGCGCATGCGCTGTTGGGTGCTTTTCCGCATCCTGCGGAGACTTGGGGGAAAAAAATCCCCTTGGTCGCGATGGAACATCGGCAGCCACTGGATGCCATGACAATCCACCGGAAACCGGTCAGATACCCGCCCTTGCCCCGCAGTTTCCAGAAACTAGTACCTCGTATGTACTAGTTTTTAACTCCGCACCTTCGGCGGGGAGCCACGGGTTCGCCATGGGAGCACTGCACTTCCCAGATGTTGGGGTGTGATCACGCCCGGAAAATCCACAGGACTACCGTGCCTCTCCTGTGGCAACTTTGCCATGTGACTGGGGCCATAGTTAGCCTAATAGTTAATCCAGTTCTGATCTCATATGACATACCACAGTATCTCAAGAACCAAATAACACAGGATACAACTTAAATGTGCAAACAGCATTTCAAAGAATGCTGATTTAAATCAAATAATCTGACAAACGTTTCAAAAATATGAATCCTTAATCGGTTCACTTCTAAAGTAAACCAAAAGGCAAATATACATTTGCCTCTGTGTTTTGAAAAACATGTGGCACCTAATCAGGTAATTCTATAAAATGTAAAAATAAACTGTAAAATAAACTGTAAAATAAACCATCCTCTTGGCATTGAATCTGAAACTTGCCAATGGCTAGTTCTAGTTCTATATTCTAGTTCTCTTCAACTTGCCTTTTGACAAACACAGATAAGGTCAGGAACAGTTGAAAAATATAAGGCCTTTCCCCTACTGTTTACCTGCTTAGTATCCTAATAGTATCTTACTAGAGTATTCTTCACTGATTAGATGAGATATTTTAATCTGTATGAAATTAGATTCTAATATTCTCACAGAAAGGACATGTCTTCTCATATGCTGTAAAGTGCTATGAACATTGATAGGTAAAGCTAAAGGTTCCCTTGCTCGAAAGCCAGTCGAATCCGACTCTAGGGTTGCGGTGCTCATCTCCGTTTCAAAGCCGAAGAGCCAGCGCTGTCCAAAGACGTTTCCGTGGTCATGTGGCCGGCATGACTAAACACCAAGGTGCACGGAACGCTGTTACCTTCCCACCGAAGTGGTACCTATTTATCTACTTGCAATTTCTTGTTTTCGAACTGCTAGGTTGGCAGGAGCTGGAACTAGAGATGGGAGCTCACTCCATCATGCGGCACTCAGGTCTCGAACTGCTGAACTACTGACCTTCCACAGCCTGCAGTTCAGCGTCTTAACCACTTGAGCCACTGCAGCTCTGTGAACATTGATGGCACTAAATAAATAAATATTTGGCTGGATACACTTCTGGTGAAGAACATTTTCCAGATTTTCTGCTTTCATTTTCAGCATTGATTTGTTTGCTGAAGAACTCATGAATGTCTGTGACAGAATCTATGCACTTTGCAAAGAGTTCTGGAGAATGATTTAAGGTGCACACAAGGTTTACATGGGCCTGGTCAGCTTCAATCATGTGAACAGAGAACATAATCTCAGACATATACTGTGCATCCCTGCAGTACTTTACTTGTAGGGATTTATTCAGAAAAATGTGTCCACCATGACTTCCAGGGGGTTCCAAACACAGAGGCTGAAAAATCAATATGTTTAAGGATAAAAAATGCTGATAATTTGATAGTCCTCAACTATTTTTTAAGGATTTTTTGTTTATATCTTTGCATACTGGTGATATAAAGATCTCATGCTGTGCTCATGACCATTAAAAGATGGAAATTTCACCAGGCAAGAAAAAATCTAAAGGAGTAAAGTCTTTATCATATTTGCAATACAAAACCATGTAATGCTCTTCAAAGTGAAGGGGTGATTGGAACAAATACTCTTAAGGTTGGCATACAATATGTCTCTGTTAAAATTAATTGGAGATTAAAGGTAATGGGTATTGAAAGGTTTATAAGGATTGAAAAATGAGCATTTCCTGTTGTGGTTTCTGTAATGAATCTCTAGTTGCAGCTGGGGGGGAGGTACCTTACACATGCATACAAACGAACAGCACACACTGTGCTCAACAGAGAATATGTTGGTACTTAAATATAAGTAATGGAACACATCTCTTTTTGACTGTGGGATGCCAGAGACCTTTGTTATCATTCATTCAATATAAAAGTCATACATTTAGAATGAAAAGAAAAGACAATTGAAATGAAACTGGAAATATTAGTTCATGAAATAGTCATCTATTTGACATTTCCATCTCAATTGCTGTTCAGTTCTTTTTCTCCAGTGTGCACGATACACATTTCACTTATCTTCACAACTTTATTAACTTCATTTTATCCTCACATTGACTGGGTAAACATGTGTCTGAGTCATGCTGTAGAAGTGAGATCCCATACTAATTGAAGCATTCTGTACCAACCATAGCTTCCAGACAGTCTTCAAAGACAGCACCATGTAAAGTGCATTGCAGTAGTCAAATCTATATCGTAATAGAGCATATAACACAGTGGCAAGATCTTTTTTGCTGAAGAAGAATTTCAACTGGCTCCACTCCTGGCCATCACTGTCACCTGTTTATCCAACAGGAGACCCAGGTTCAGGAGTACCCTTAAGCTACATAACTGCTCCTAAAGAGGTTAGGCTTTTTAGCTCGGAGGAACAATGATTGAGGGGTGACTTGAGAGAGGTTTACAAAATTATGCATGGGATAGAGAAGACTGAGAAAGAAGTACTTTTCTCCTTTTCCCATAATGCAAGAATTCATAATACAATTAAATTAATCAGCAGTAGGCTAAGAACAGATAAAAGGAAGTACTTCTTCACAAAAGAGTAATTAATGTGGAATTCACTGCCACAGGAAGTGGTAGAGGCTACAAACATAGACAGCTTCAAGAGGGGATTGAAACAGAAGTCTATCAGCTATTAGCCACAAGGTATAGACATCAGCGGCTATTAGCCACAAGGTATAGACAAAACGCTACATCTGGGGCAGTGATGCTCTGTATTCTTGGTGCTTGGGGGCAACAGTAGGAGGGCTTCTGGAATTCTGGCCTCACTGGTGGACCTTCTGATGGCATTTGAGTTTGGCCACTGTGCGATACAAACTGTTGGACTGGATGGGCCACTGGCTTGATCCAACATGGCTTCTCTTATGTTTAGGGGGAGCACAATACCTCCAGAGCAGGAGACATCCAATTCCTGGGTCAAATCATCTCCATACCAATAATAAGGGTGGGAGGGGGGATCTTGGTAGTGGGTGATTCGATCCTTAGGCAGGTAGACAGCTGGGTGGCGAACCCGCGTACTGACCGTATGGTGACTTGCCTGCCTGGTGCAAAGGTAGCGGACATTACGCGTGTTTTAGATAGGCTGGTAGATAGTGCTGGGGAGGAGCCAGTGGTCGTGGTGCATGTCGGCACCAACGATGTGGGGAAATGCAGTCGTGAGGTCCTGGAGGAGAAATTTAGGATGCTGGGCAGGAAACTTAGGTCCAGGACCTCCAAGGTAGCCTTCTCAGAAGTGCTACCTGTTCCACGCGCAGGGCCGGAGAGACAGGCAGAGATCAGGAGTCTCAATGCGTGGATGAGACGATGGTGTAGGGGGGAAGGGTTCAGGTTTGTTAGGCACTGGGATACTTTTTGGAACAAGAGGGAGCTGTACAGGCGAGACGGTCTCCACTTGTCCCGAGAAGGAACCAGGCTGCTGGCACTTAAAATCAAAAAGGTGGCAGAGCAGCTTTTAAACTGAATATTGGGGGAAAGCCGACAGGAGATGAAAAGTCTCTGGTTCGGGTTGGCTCATCTCAGAGAGATGAGGGGGTACCTGTTGCTTTTCTACAGGGAGGTGGATTGAAATTGTCCACAGAGGCCATGGCTGGTGACATGGACTGCCGGACAACGACTCGAGATAGCAAGAGGAGAGCTGTTCTCTCAAGGGCAGTTCTCGAGAGAACTCTCTCTCAGCCCCATCAACCTCACAGGGTGTTTTTTGTTGAGAAGGAAAGAGAAAGGAGTCTAGGGTTGTATTAAAAGGGCCATAGCATCGAAATCGCAGGAGGTCATAGTCCCTCTGTATACTGCCTTGGTCACACTGCATCTTGAGTACTGTGTGCAGTTCTGGAGGCCTCACTTCAAAAAGGATGTGGGCAAAATCAAGAGGGTGCAAAAGAGAGAGAGACGAGGATGACCAGGGGGCTGGAGACTGAGCCCTACAAGGAAAGGCTAAGGGCCTTGGGAATGTTTAGTTTGGAGAAGAGGAGATTGAGGGGGGACATGATTGCTCTCTTTAAATATTTGAAAGGATGCCATTTGGAGGAGGGCAAGGAGCTGTTCCAGTTGGCAGCAGAGGATAGGACCCGAAGCAATGGCTTTAAATTACATGCAGAAAGGTATCAGCTGGATATTAGGAAAAACTTTTTCATGGTCAGAGTGGTTCAAAGGTGGAATCAGCTGCCTAGGGAGGTGGTTAGCTCCCCTTCCCTGACAGCTTTCAAGAAGAGGCTGGACTAATATATGTCAGAGATGCTTTAGGCTGGTCCTGCATTGGGCAGGGGGTTGGACTAGATGGTCTGTATGGCCCCTTCATACTCTATGATTCTACGAAGCCACTCTGAGACTCCTTTGGGTAATCTTTCACACCCTCTCCAAGATCTACTGGAAGATCAAGACAGATCCGAGTGTCATCCCCGTATTGGTGGCAACTCACCCCTAATCTCTAGATGACCTTTCCCAGTGGCTTCATGTGGATTAAAAAGCATGGGGGCAATCTGGAATCCTGCATGACCCCATAGGCCAATGGCCAAGGGTCCGAGCTGCAGTCCTTCAGCACCACACACTGCAACTTGCCCTTGTGGTAGGATAGAAACCACCACAAAATGGTGCTTCCCATTCTCAACCTAAAAGTACACTGTGGTGGATAGTATAAAAAACAACAACCACTGAGAGGTCTAGGAGAGCCAACAGCGTTGCCCTTCCTCTGTCCATCTCCCAGTGCCGGTCATCCACCAGGCTGATAAGAGTTATTTCAGTCCCATAATCTGGTCTGAAGATTGGAATAGATACAGATGATCTGCTTCATTTAGGAATCCTTAAAGTTGTCTAGTCACCACTTGTTCAATCACCGTGCTTAAGAATGGTACATCTGAGACTGGACAATAGTTATTCAGCTCTCTTAGGTCCAAAGTAGGTTTCTTGAGGAGTGGGCACACCACTGCCTGCTTCAAGGCAGGGGTGATAACCCCCTCTCTCAAGGCAACATTTACAATTTCCCTGACCCAGTCTGCCACCCTTCCCCCTCAGGAGATTTAAGCAGCCAGGAGGGGTAAGGGTCATACAAGCAGGTGGTAGGTCTCAGACTTCCATGAATCCTGTCCATGTCCTCAGACTGAATAAGCTAAAAGATATCCCACACAACTGGACAAGTTGGTACCCTGGGAGTATATGATCCTGTCACTGGTACTGTTGAGTCCAAGTGGAAGTGAGACATTTTATCTGGAAAGTGTTGAACAAAATAGTGGCAGCGAGCTGTGGAGCAGCCAACCTCCTCTCATAGGTCAGAACCCAGTAGTCCTCTGACCACCTGGAAGAGTTCTGCAGGTCTATACTGTGCAAATGCAATTGTGGCTCAGAAATATTGTTTCTAAACCACCATCTGTGACAAACTACTAGAGGAAGATACCTTTTGACCAGAGACTTTGTCAATGTGATTTGGGAGAAGTTGAAACTATTGAACATATACTTCTCAGGTGCTCATGATACAAGTTGGTTCAAACCAAATATATCTTACCCCTGGTCAGAGGTCATTTCGGGGGGGAACGCGGGGGAACGCAGTTCCCCCGGGTGAAGTGCAGGGGGGCGAAGCACATGACGAAGCACCCGCCCCCTGCTTCCGGCCGCCCCGCTTCCAGCCCTCATTCAGCCAGGAGGAGGCAGGAGAAGAGGGAGGGTAAGTTGCTTCCTCCCCAGGGAGGGCCTTGGCGGGGCTTCCTCGCACTCCCGCTGGCCTTGCAGGTCCACCGCCGGGCCCCTGATGTCAGGGGGTGTGGCATATGCTAATGAGTTATGCTAATGAGTTCCCCTAGCTCTTTTTCTACGAAATGACCCCTGCCCCTGGTAAAGGAAATGCCTGGCCTGATGGACTCTGACTATGTCAATTACTTATTATCAGATGATAATCAGACCATTACCAAACTTGTAGCTAAATTCAAGATGAGATGAGACAGACTGTCAAGTGTTAATGCCTAATAGAGTCTGAGAACCTTTGAGTGATAGGCTGTTCAAACAGAATTTTGTGGAGAGAGTCAGTTAAGAAATGACAGTTGGGAACTGACAGTTGAAGAAGAGACAGTTGAGCACTGACTGCAGACTGGGAAGAAGGCAAAAGGAGTAAGAGGATCCCCATTCAAGCCAAAAAGGGAAATTGCTTCTAGTGAAAAGGGAGATAGCCCTTAAAAGAGGAGTGATCCCTGGTCTGTGTATATAGAAGGATTCTGGGAACTTGGTTGTATGTTCCTGACTTCTAGACTTTAAGAGTCAGTGATACTCAGAAACCTATGCTTGAGTGTTTAAACAGAAACTGAAAAGAAATCCTCTCTCCTCAAAGTTTGAAAAGACCTTTTTGAATAGCGGAAACTCTTACTTGTTGGCAACAAATTATCTGGAGTTAGTGTGATTAAAAAGTTACCTCAGTTTTATTGTCCATTTGGTGTAGTGGTTAAGTGCGCGGACTCTAATCTGGAAGAACTGGGTTTGATTCCCCACTCCTTCACTTTCAGCTGCTGGATGACCTTGGGCAAGCCATAGTTCTGTTATAGCTGTTCTTGAAAGAACAGTTCTTGAAAGAGCTCTCTCAGCTCCAACTACCTCACAGGGTGTCTGTTGTGGGGAGGGGGAGGGAAAGGAGTTTGTAAGCCGCTCCGAGACTCCGAGTGAAGGGCAGGGTATAAATCCAATCTCTTTCTCTTCCTCTTCTTCTTGCATCCTACCCCTGATTCCACCTGACTGTTTCACCTCTGAGTTAAATAAAACATTTTGTTTATTTTGAACTTTCAAAAGCCTCTTGTGTGCCATTTCAAAAGTTAAATAAGAAGGTGATTTAGGCTCTTCCCTCAGTTCCCTGGGCTGGGCCAGCATCATATGCATATATATTAAATTGACTGGATGCATCAGCCATAGGCAAACAAATAAGAACAAACTAGATATAGGGGCTGCTCAGCAAGAAAGAAGAAAGGGAATTTTTTTTGAGAGAGGGAGGGAAGTGGGCAAGATTACCATACCATCATTGCCATGGGTAAGCTTTAAAAAGAACTCTAGCTTGTGCCTGGTTGGATTCACCATGAGTCTTTCTTCCCTGTTGCTCTAGCCATCTCTCTTAACTTTTCAACAACTGCAGCTCCTCACTAAACCAAGAGGCTGCCTGGGCTCTGATACCTGAGAGAGCATATCTAGGAGCAATCCCATCAAGTGCCCTAGTCATTTAATGCTAACTTTAATGCTAAGTACGATAATGAAGTTTAATGCTTCAGATAGTAAAAATATTATTTTAACTAGCAACATTATGCAAATTTAAGTGTATATGTAAAATATTTACGAAATAGAAACATTCTCTGCCTTTATTCCAGAACACCATGGATAGTCAATGAAGTCAGGAAACAGACGAAGTTAAACAAAGCACACCCAGAGAACTTATTAACAACATTAATAATCAGTTTTTGTTGAATCTTGTATCTGGTTTTCCTGTGAAATATCAGTGTTACGCCAAATGCTCTATTTACAACAAATGGCTAACTATATTTTAACGTGAGTTCTGGCCAGCGTTTACGGAGGTTGTGTTTGAACTTAGGAGTCCAGTAATGGAGAGCACACAGGTGTTTTTCTAAAACAAATGGCTCCTTCTTGCACCACGATGAACAGGACCATGGTGCCCTCACTTTACAGGGCTGCCAGGGACTTCATGAAGGAGCAGATGACCCATGCTGCATGAGAAACAGACACTGTTGGGCATGCTGGAGCACTGCCTAATCAGTGATGTCAGCACTTGCTGGACCTCCACCTGTGCCATGCTTGATCACTTGGTGGAGCAGAAGAGAGCCCTGACTGTTTGGTTCGCAGAGAGTGCGGTCATTCAGGAAGAGAGCTAGCTCATCCAGGAGGAGTAGGCAATCAGCTCTCAGACTGTGGAGTTTCTTGGACCCTTCAAGACTAACACAGCCATGCTCTCATCTGACATGGTGTCAGCAAGCTGCCATGGTGTTCTGTGTGACCTCTGCTTGTACATATCTTTTCCCTGTTTCTGCCGGCTAACCATTATGTTATTCTGCTGTAATGCCTAAGCAAAACAACTGGAGGATGTGAGGGGGAGAGTATGCTTTAATGCTAGCTTGTTGCTTATCGAGCCTGAGAACTGCACCTGTGTTATGTCTAGGGTTTGCCTGGTTCTCAGGAACTGGGCGCGCAACCGTTTCTTTAGCCCGCCAGCGGGAATGTTACCCATTGGTTATGTATCTGATTGAATTCCTTTATTATGTTTGCCCTAACTGCTTGTACCCAGTTCTAACAAAGAACGTGTTTGAGTATCTTTCCAATGCTTTGAAATAAACTTTACTTTCTTTGAAACGTGGATTTATTCTCGATGCTTGGGGATCCAACATATTGTTAGAACTCCCTTTCTCCTATCGTTCCGAATCTGGCGAGACCATGAGCGGGACTGAGGGAAACCTACCTACAACGGAGGGGGACACGGGATCGGTCCCAACTACCTCTGCACCTTTGATTTCTACGACTACGGCATCGGTGGAAGGTGCTGTGGGGGGAACAATTCCCCGACTACCTGCCTACCTGTCTTGGCCGCCTCCAACCCCTTCACATTGGGGTACGCGGAAGACCCAGGCGCAGGATGATTGGACTTTGTACAACACCCAAGGCACCCGAGAGGTGTACTCCCGTCGAGGCAGCGGGCTTCGAGAGAGTCTCTTTGACAAAGGAATGTTTCCAGACTCGGGGAGTTCAGGGGAGACCAGGAGTTACAGACGAGACCTGGAGGACTGGATGTTCGAGCCTTTGGGAGAGGGAG
>NW_015173688.1:989921-990061 GCF_001447785.1 Gekko japonicus | reverse complement strand
CATTCGAATGACTAATTTCCTCGCTGCTCACGCCCCACAACAGCAAGTTCCTCCTGCACGGGGAGTTCCCGCGCCGCCTATGCACGCTCCGCCGCCAGCAAGACCACCGCCGCAGGTGCCGCCTGCACCGGGAGTGCCTG
>NW_015173688.1:979126-986152 GCF_001447785.1 Gekko japonicus | reverse complement strand
CTGATTGAATGGGTTGATTTCGGTCCCCAGCACCGTGAATGGGTGGAAGAAGGGGATATTCGGGCCCCTTACCTGCTTCGTAGTTTCCACAGGAAGTTCCCGGACAAACCGGGAGGTCTCCCGCCCAGCCCGGGAGGTCTCCCGCCCAGCCCGGGAGAGGTGGTTTAAGATGTATTTTTGAGGGGGCAGTATGTCAGCAAGCTGCCATGGTGTTCTGTGTGACCTCTGCTTGTACATATCTTTTCCCTGTTTCTGCCGGCTAACCATTATGTTATTCTGCTGTAATGCCTAAGCAAAACAACTGGAGGATGTGAGGGGGAGAGTATGCTTTAATGCTAGCTTGTTGCTTATCGAGCCTGAGAACTGCACCTGTGTTATGTCTAGGGTTTGCCTGGTTCTCAGGAACTGGGCGCGCAACCGTTTCTTTAGCCCGCCAGCGGGAATGTTACCCATTGGTTATGTATCTGATTGAATTCCTTTATTATGTTTGTCCTAACTGCTTGTACCCAGTTCTAACAAAGAACGTGTTTGAGTATCTTTCCAATGCTTTGAAATAAACTTTACTTTCTTTGAAACGTGGATTTATTCTCGATGCTTGGGGATCCAACATATGGCTAGTCTGGCTCTGGTCATCCCCATGATCCACAAGGCTCTTGAGGGACTGGCCTCATTGGTGGAGCCAGGTGCAGGACATGCAGACCTTGTTCCAGCAGTGCGCACACTGGTGAGGAGGCTGAAAGATGGGATTGAGGCATGCTTTCTGCTTGTCTTCACCGAGCAGAAGGCATACATGTTGGCAACCACGTGTGACCTGCACATCAAGAGCAAGTTTGCCGAGTGGGTAAACAAGTTCGATCACTGAAGAGAAGTGCTCTCCCAGCAGATTGAATGCAGGCAGGTAAGCGGGGGCATGTTACCAGGATCTGAGGAAGTGAGGGGGGGTGAAGCAGCTCAGCTGTTGCTCTTCCCCAACCTCCCCAGTTAGGCCATTTCCCCCCGAGACCCCCACCATGAAGAATGCTGAGATGGTAGTAATCAGGTGGGTTGTTGGCCCCTTTGGGATTGGTAGGCCCATGAGACAGGACACAGTGGTTGCGAGGGTGAGGTGAAGTCCTGGACAGTAGAGCAGTTGGTCTTCCTCAAGGTCAACTTGCCACTGTTTGGATTCCCAGACCTGGACTTTTAGGGGGACTAAAGTGAGCACATTCTTGTGCTTGCATCCTCTCTCAGTCTGTGGTGGGAAGTTTGGGGACAAATGCTCTTCCCAAAATTAAAACTAGAGAGACACCAGAGAGCCGCCCCCCCCAAAAAAATCATTCTGATTGGACGATTCCTCAACACACACACCCCAACAGGCATTCTCTCATTCAGGCCACCCTCCCCAGAACACCTCCATAGACCCCCAGTAGCTATGCAGCACTGGGTGATGTAGGTTCACTCTGGGTATCCATCCCCAAACAAAGAATGAATGCTGGTTTAAACAGCAGCAAAAACAGTCCTCACTTCAACTGGAAAAATGGCCAATCCCAGACAAAAAAATCCAGAAAAACCCACAGGAGTGCCACAAAGATTGACGCCGTCACTTGAGGCATTTTTCTTTGCAGGAGTGGGTGGTAGTGGTGAGGGAGGGCCCATGATGAGGGGCAGCTGGCCACACCTAGGCTAAGGTTCCTCAAATGGGACAGTGATAGCTGGTGTGTTGCTGCCAAAAGAGGAGGATCAGGGTGGACAAACACCACCTTTCGTTCTCACTTTCTGAGGCCTTCCCTGGGTTGACTCAATAGGTAACGGCATGCTTGTGGACTGGCTGGGCAGCAGTTCCACTAAGTACCACTACCTAGAATTTGAGTCTTTCATTTGGGGTGCTACTCTAGCTCGCCTCCCTGTGGTGCACCCTGGGTAATGCTAAAGAGCTAGAATAACCCTCAGGTAGGCAATCCCAGGATCCCCTGTCCACACTGCCCAGTAGACCATTGGCCAGACAAACAGACCTTCTCAGGACTATTTGACAAGGGGTAAAGGGGATACTCAGTCCCATAGAGCTGGCATGTCCCACGATAGCAGTGGGTTCAGCTGCTTGGAAGGGAAGTAGTTTGGGAGAATCCAACCAGGTCACTCTGCACAGGAGCTTAACAAATGCAGTCAGCTGGTGATTGCTCATTTCTCCAGCTGCCACCTCATCTTTCACAGAAGAAGATGAAGACAACACGGATCAACAACCCTCGGCCCCTGCGGCCGTTGGGCTGGGGGAACGAATTTGCCTACCCGGATGAAAGAGGCCGGCAGTTATTTGGGCGCCAACGCACCCATACGGGCATCTCAGGAAGGAGGGGCCAAAGGATATATATCTGGCCCCCTCCTTTCCTTGTCAGCAGTCCCACTTAGTCGTCAGCCCACCCTCCTGCCCTGTTCTTAGTGCAGGCTTTGGCTGGTCGCACGATTTTAGGGGCCAGGTAGGAATTTTTCGCCCTTTCCCGATTGGCAGTTGGAGGGGGTGTTTTCGCCTACCTTGCACCTCAGCACTGGTGAAGGAGTTTGCTAGGGTGGCCTGGGTAGGTAGGTTGGTCACTTTTGTTTGGCAGGGTTCTAGGTGGTATATAGATTGCAGTACAGTGAGCACCAGCTGACACCCGCTTATTTGGGTTGAAGGGGTCTTGTGAGTACAGCCTTTGTGCCTTGCAGCACGGGGCAGGGGAAACAGACTGTCTTTGGGACCACCCTGTTTTTGGGTCCTCCCTTTGAGCCTAGCGGTTCGAGGGTTGGGCTACGGGGTTGTCCTGCAATGGCTAGCTGGCTGGGTGGGAGCCACTGATGATGGCTCCTGCCTGGGGCAGGGTGCCTCGCCCTATTTGGAGTTAAGAAAGGGGTCTTTGTCCTCTGACCTTGACCATACCGCTGAACTGTTTTGCTCTTGCTGTTGGTTCCAGTTAAAGTTGTCAGTTAATAAAGTGGTCCAATATTTAAATCCATCACCTGTGTCTGCCTCGTTATTCCAGCATGTGTGGCAAAGAAGTAGTAGTAGCAGCAGCAGTAGTAGTGGTGGAGGAGGAGAAGATTGGATTTATACCCTGCTCTTCACTCATAGTCTCAGTGCAACTTACAATCTCCTTTCCCTTCCCCTCCCCACAACAGACACCCTGTGATGTAGGTAGGGCTGAGAGAGTTCTTTTGAGAACTGCTCCTGAGAGAACAGCTCTAAAAGAACTTTTTAACTGACCCAAGGTCCCACCAGCAGCTGCATGTGGAGGAGTGGGGAATCAAACCTGGTTCTCCCAGACTAGAGTCCACAAGAAATGGTGTTACTGTGAACACATCTCCATTAAAACCAGTATTGTAGATACTTTTTATAGAGCTGCTTCACTTAGCACTCTGTTTTCAGGAATGTAAAAATAGTGCTACAGGAGGTCTTATAGATGTAAGTAGTACCTTTATTGACTCTATTGGATTTTAACGGTTCATTTATACTGGTGGATTTCTTCCTAAAACATAAATTAAGGTAGACCTAGATGATCCTTTTGCACATACGGTGAATTTTCTCCATCACCTCCACAGTTCACAATTTCCCATGTTCAAAATATGGATTCATATGTAGAACATAAGAACAGCCCTGCTGGATCAGATCTATAGTCCATCTAGTCCAACATCCTGTCTCACACAGTGACCAACCAGTTCTTCTGGATTGCCAACAACAAGATATAGAGGCTGAGGCCTTCCCCTGATGTTGCCTCCTGGCTCTGGGATTCAGAGGATTAGTGCCTCTGAATGTGAAGGTTCCCCTCAGCCACCATGGCTAGTAGCCATTGATAGATTTATCCTCTATTAATCTATCTAATCCCCCTTTAAAGCTGCTTATTCCTGTGGCCATCACAACATTCTCTGGCAGCAAATTCCACATTTTAATCATTTTCTGTGTAAAGTAGTATTTCCTTTTGTCCGTACTGAACCTACTGCTCATCAGTTTAATTGGATGCCCTCGAGTTTTAGTATTTTGAGAGGATAAAAAGTTCTCTCTTTTTTAAAAAGATTTTAATTGCTTTTCTAAAACTACAATACTACAGGGTTGGGGGATGGGAATAGCCTAAAAGTAGAGTACCAAGGATCTTTATTACAAAGTTTGAAGTTGTTGATACACCTCTTTGTCAGAATAGTAAAGTGTGAGAGATAATACTGTAAAATATCAAATTAAAAAGCAATCACCAACTTATTTGGCTGTAACTGTATATTTTAGTTGACAGTAAACGCTACAGTGTAAATATAATTAGTTTTGGGGAAAATTCAATTATAACCAATGTTAAACAGTTACATGTACAGTGAGGTTCCCTGGCCCGCTCTAATCAATTACATTGAAATGAAGGTTCCCTAGACCCATCTCATTTATAGAGCTTAAGTCTTTTCTTCTTTTTGTAATTTCTTGTTTTCAATAAAGTCTTGATTCTGTGCCTTTTTCCCTTATAACTAGAGAGGATTTCTTTTAGTGCTCGCCATCTATATTCAGATTTTAGGGTAGTTAAGGACTCCATAGACTCTGCTCCATCTTCTCTCTGGAACATTTTTCCCTTTATCACTTTGAGGATTCCAGAGTTTTGCAGACTTTTTGTAGATCTGTTATTCTCAGTGTAGGTTAAATCAAGTTGAATGTAGTGCTGTTCTGCGTCTTGTCCAGTTTGTTGTAGGGGCTCCTCTCTGTAAGTTAAATCAGCTTGATTGCAGTGTTGCTCTAAATTTTGCCCATTTTGGTATTTAAGTTCCTTTTCTCTGTATGTTAGATTCACTTGAGTGCTGTGTTGTTCTGCTTCTTGTGCTGTTTGATGCTGGGATTCCTTTTTGTTGCTTGTAATCTAGTTCAAAGTCTTAAAAGATGATGCTGTTAAAGTGCTGCATGCAATTTGCCAGCAAATTTGAAAAACGCAACAGTGGCCACAGGATTGGAAAAGGTCAGTATATATTCCAATCCCAAAGAAGGGCAATGCCAAGGAATGTTCAAACTATAACACAATTGCACTCATATCACACGCTAGCAGGGTCATGCTCAAGATCCTACAAGCTAGGCTTCAACAGTACGTGGATAGAGAACTGCCAGAAGTACAAGCTGGGTTTTGGAGAGGTAGAGGAACTAGAGATCAAATTGCCAACATTCGCTGGATTATGGAGAAAACAAGAGAGTACCAGAAAAACATCTACTTCTGCTTCATTGACTATGCTAAAGACTTTGACTGTGTGGATCACAACAAACTATGGCAGGGCCTTAAAGAGATGGGAGTACCAGACCACTTCACATGCCTCTTGAGAAACCTGTATAAGGGTCAAGAAGCAACAGTTAAAACCGGATATGGAACAACTGATAGAAGGGGAAGTCGTGGAAGTAGTGACAGACTTCACGTTCCTGGGATCCCAGATCACCGCAGACTGTGACAGCAGCCATGAAATTAAAAGACGCCTGCTTCTTGGGAGGAAAGCGGTGGCGAACCTAAACAGCATGATAAAAAGTAGAGACATCACCCTGCCAACAAACGTCCGCATGGCCAAAGCAATGGTATTCCCAGTAGTCATGTATGGCTGTGAGAGTTGGACTACCAGGAAGGCCGAGCGCCGAAGAATAGATTCTTTTGAACTATGGTGCTGGAGAAGACTCTTGAGAGTCCCTTGGACTGCAAGAAGATCAAATCAGTGAATCCTAAAAGAAATCAACCCTGACTGTTCCCTGGAAGGCCAGATACTGAAACTGAAGCTCAAATACTTTGGCCACCAAATGAGAAGGGAGCACTCACTGGAGAAGACTCTGATGCTGGGAAAGATTGAAGACCAAAGAAGATGGGGACAGCAAAGGATGAGATGGTTAGACAGTATCATAGATGCAACGAACATGATACTGAGCAAACTTCAGAGGACATGGAAGACAGGAGGGCCTGGCGGGATCCTGTCCATGGGGTCACGAAGAGTCGGACTCGACTGTGTGACTGAACAACAACAAAAAAATCTAGTTTGATGTAACACCTTTTTTGATAAATATTGGCTCAAATGCCTCATTGTCACCCTGGTTAACTGCATCAAAAATCAAAGTCTGAAGCTCCTCCCATGACAACTGCAGCAGGCTGGTTTCCATAGAACTGTCTATGCATATGTCATGTGGTATTTTTTTTCTGTATGACCTGATCACCCATGCTAATGCAATAACAAAAATCCCAGTTCAGCCCAACAACACTCAAAAACTCTGCAGATTATTTGCCCATAGAGTCTTGCAGGCTGACTGTGTGTTTACCAGATAGTGCCTCCCACAGAAGTGTTAACAACCAAGAATCCTTTCACACAATTAACATTCTTTGCAGCTCTAGACAAAATAGACTCCTCCATTCTCAGCGATGAAGCGTGACATCATAAAAAATCACCAGGAGAGTAAGGAATTTAACTCTAGAAATCTCTATTTCTTTCTTTTTCCAATAGAAACTTTACAATCCTTTTGAAGCTTAAACAATAGACCCTCTTTGCCCCAGGAGATATTCAAATCGGCTTCCTTGACGAAGAAAGGAGGAGGGGAGTTTCACCCTTCCTTTCTGTGTCTTTTAAAAACTTTAAAGGGGCTTTACCAAGAGGTCATCAGTTTCTTCAGTGTTGCTTTTATAGATACTTACAGTGGATTTCTTCATCAATGTTACTGATGAGGCTCAATATAACTCTCTTAATTCTGGGGCATTCACAGCTGCTGCAGTTTTGGCTGCCATCCCTGCTCTGCTTCGTTGCTTGCTTCTGGTGTGATCCAGGGCATCAACCCACATGTTCCTCAAGCGGGCCCCCCGAATCAAGTCCCTTGCACCAGACCTCTCTCCAGGAGGTCTAGTAGAGTTCGGGATCCCCTGAGAACTCCTCTAAAACAACGTAGAGCTGGTGATACTCAGGAACTATTCCTGGTGCCGACCGTGTTGCTGTGCCACAGCCCCACCTAATGTCTATAAAGGGACATTATAATATCAGCCATTTCTCCAATCCCTTTTCTAATAATCCCTAACCACTATAACCCCAAGATCTCTT
>NW_015173688.1:929555-979110 GCF_001447785.1 Gekko japonicus | reverse complement strand
CCCATTAGCCTATACTTTAGGTTGGGATTTTTGTCCCTATGTGCATCACCTTATACTTACCAACACTGAACTTCATTTACCACATTGTCGCCCACTCACCTACTTTGTGGAGATCCTCTTGGAGCTCTTCACAGTCAGCCTTGGTTTTTAACATCCTGAATAATTTTGTGTCATCTGCAAACTTGGCCACTACACTACTCCCCCCTAGCTCCAAATCATTTACGAATAAATTAAATAGTACCAGCCCCAATACCAATCAGGCCCATAGCTATGGTGGGGTTTGGGGGGCTCTGCCCCCTTTCTTAAAGGCACAGCCCCTAAAGAATTTCTCCTGTAAATTCTTTTTTCAATCATTTAAAAACACTCTCCTTTAAGCAGAGTGGGGTGCTGTAGTTGACTAATTCCTGCACTGAGCAAGGGGTTGGAGTCGATGACATCTAGGATTCCTTCCAACTCTGTGTCAAGAAACTGGTCTCCTTTAAGAGAGTTTTTCTGCCTAAGTGTTAGCTTTCTTGACTATAGAAGTTATCACCCCCACCTGCTGGCTTGTTATCAGAATTGTTGCTTAGGCTGGCAGAAGTGATTAACTTGCAGCAGCTGAGAACTATCTTCTAAAGTGGCTGACAGTTTGCAATTGTCAGCGAGCTGCCATTCTCTTGGGACACGTCTTGTCCCTTTCCCCTCCCCACCCCCTCCTTTACTCCTATAGTTGTTATCCTCTCCTGGTTCTGCATCTGTAACTGCCAAGGTCCTCCAGCTGGTGTGATGGGGTGTTGTGTCTTTACGCTCTAGCTTGTTTAATATTTCCGTGTGAACTCAACTTGTGTTTATGGAACTGGCCGTTGCTGTTCTCAGGCTGCTTCGCGCCATTTCTAATCTGTGACCTGACGAGGGAAATGAGCTCATTGGTTTGAACCTTGTTTGAAGTTCCTTTAATACACCGTCCCTGGCTCTTGTAGTTATTCCGAACAATCTCTGTATGTTCATGATCAACCAAGCTTTGGAAATAAATCTTACTTCTTTTGAACGTGGGTCTATTCTCCTGATTTGGGATCTAACAGCAATTTAGAGATCTATCCTGATAACAGCTTTCTTTTGGCTAAATGGTTAATAGGCTAGAGGTGATTGCTAGTATAAGAACACCTATGTAGAATAGACAGCTTGAGAAGACTCAGAGAGAGTGAAGAATAGTTGAGTCATAATCCTCAGAATTCTGGCTTTTCTTTCTGCACTGAGAACTTCAGCCACACACCAGAAAAAAGTTTGCCCCACAAGCCACAAAATCCTGGCTACAGGCCTGATACCAATTCTTGTGGGACCCCACTGCTTACTTCCCTCCATTATGAGAACTATTCATTTATTCCTACTCTTTGCTTCCTGTCATTTAAATAGTTTTGAATCCATAAGAAAATTCATCCTCTTATCCAATCACTGCTATGTATTTGGTGAGATATGGGCCCTGGTGCGCAGCTGTGGTGGGCGTCACAACGTCCTTGCGGCTCCAGACATCCTCCTGCTGGCCACGTCATCAGCTGCTGAGCCAACCGCCTCCTTGGGATGTCACTGCCTCTCTTCATCTCCTCCATGCTGACCGCCACCATGTCGCTGCCGCTTCTCGATTCCTCGCTCGGCTGGAGCCCTTAGAGGGAGGGGTACCCCCTGTCCTCCTACGGACAGGTACCCATTTACCTAATTGCCCCGAGGGGCTTTCGGACTGCTGGGTTGGCAGGAGCTGGGGCAAGGGTTGGGAGCTCACCCCGACCATGGTGGTATTTGAACCGCTGTTACAGCTGTTCGAGATGACTATTTCTACAAGCATTTAACTCCCTGTGCCACCACCCCCTGTACTACACAGTCTGTATTACACAGTCTGAAATAACAGTGCTTTCCTCACTTCATCAGGCAAGCCTTTACTAGATGTGAAATGTAACTGACTCATTCAGAAGAAATACTTGCTGACTGCCAGAAAAAGATGGGAGAGTTTCTGGATTAGAGTCTTTGGTGCTATAATGTTGTATCCAAGAGTGGAGGCTTACACTGACAAAAGTCTCTTAGGTCCCGGTCACATGTGTGAGATAATGTGCGGGCAAAGCAAGGCTATTTAATCCAGGGGAAATTGACCTGCAGTTGCGCGATCACACAGTTCTTTGAAGCTGTGGGCATAGCCCACCACTGAATGATCAGACGCAATCGTGGGTGAGCTGTTTTTTTTTACTGTTTGTTTTCAATTCGCTTAAACGGAGGATCAATGAATCACATCGTCACACTGAGGGCTTCCTATGGCAGTATGCAATGATGTGCATACTGAGAAGGGGAGAAAACAATGGCATGGAGTCAGGATGAAAAAGTACTGGGGAAAGTCCAGTATCTGGATTGTCTGATGCCATGAGAGCGCACTGGAGCGATCACAAAGGGGAAAGTCAGTCCGTGGCCCATAGCAACCCATTTGATACTGGACTTTCCCCAGTATTTTTTAACTCCACTTCTTCAGCGGAGCAAGACGGGTTGCTGATGGGTGCAGGATGCTTGCCAGATGTTCCTGTGTGATCATGCCCTTAAAATCTGCCCGGCATTCATGCCTATCACGTGGCTAATTCTGCATGTGATCGGGACCTTTCATTAGCAAGAAATGTCATTGTCAGCTATGCTGCCATAATGGTTGGGGGTGGGATAGTTGCTTGCCCTGTGTACCGAGTACCGCTGCATTCCTCTTTGCTTCTGTAACGCTTGCTTATCTATGGCCTTGCAGGTGGTGTGTACTGTCTGGGATTCAGGGAACTGTGGGAGCGCTTTCGGTTCCCAGCTTCGGCTCTAACGGCCTGGGGCTCTTTCTCCCGTGTGCAGGAATTTGGCTAATTGGCCTAAGGAGGGGGGAGGGCATACGAATACCCTATATTCCATTATGCTTGTAGGGGCGACGCCATTCTTAACAGTGACTTTGTTACTGTATCTATAGCTCTGCAATAAAGTATAACCTTTCTGATAAGCATGTACTCAGTTGTTGGCTGTGGAATCTGACAGTCATCTCCTAGCAAAAAGCTCTGTCATTAGTGGAACAGAATGACAAATTCCAATCCAATTTGATAAAAGAACTTCAGAATAGTTGACCTTAAGTTTCATTCCACTTTAGTCAGTGGGAAGGGTAGTTCAATCTTAACTACATATATTTGGAAATTGTCCTATTGGTCTCAGTGATGAATACTTCCACAAGCATATATTTGAATCAGATAATAAATCAGCTCAAATTCATGTGCTCTGACTGAATATTGATTTATTAATTACATTGTAAGCAAGACGGAAGGCCACAATGAAGTTCATATTCGAAAATATGGTAAATTCCTTTTAGAGTAATTTAATAAGGTTTTGTTTCCCATCTAAAAGTACAATGCACTTGGAATGCAGTTTTACTGAAATCCACACAACTTTTTTTACAAGAAAATGTATTGAAGAGTGTTGGGTGGCAATACATTTGAAAATTCATCATCCCTAAAAATGGATGTCCGTGTTCTCCATTCCACTCTCGCTGAACCTGCAGTCTTTTGACAAAATAGTTTCCAGAAGCACAAACTGCAAGTATAAAAATCGTAGCTCCTGAAAGCTCTTGAGGCTAGAACAAAATCACTTTGTACATGGGGAATGAGGATTAATATTTCAGGGTTCAATGGAAAGAGGCCTTGTAAACATTAATTGATTCTTTTTTGGAAACAAGCTGTTTCCCAGAAGACCGTGAGAAAGAGCTATATGAGGAAACAGGGAGCCACCCATTCTGTAACCTTTGCAGCATGTGTTCATCTTTAGAGACAGGTTCCTTGTTCCATGGGGGTATCTATAAATTATACACAGGAGTCTGTGTGGATGTGTATAAAGACATATGGAGACCTTGTGTTCCCGAATCACTCTCTTCCCTTCCCCCTTGTAATTTACAGTGATTCCCTTGTTGCTGCCTTGACTCTTGTCTGGCCATTAAATTACCAGGGGGAATATTCTTTTGATTTATTTATTATAGAACTTGGATAGCTTTTTGGAAGTCTTTTGGTAAGAATTGTGATGCTCATTTGAGAGAGTGAAGGAAGGTCATTTTAAAGAGTCTAACACCACAGCTAAAACAACCAGTCCAGTGAAGGCCCAGGTATAGGAAAAAGTTTCCCCAAATTAATCAGCTCTATCACAAGTTTTAAAAAGATAGAAAACCCCACATCCAGCACCTGGAGTGTGCATATAAGTCTCACACTATGATAGAGAATTTGACCACAGAGGTTTTAGAATTCTGGTGTATCACTGCTTTCAACATTAAACAGGAGCTAGTCCCAGGACAGAAAATAATTCGTTTGTTGTACTATAAATGGCAAACAATCCTGTCACATTAATAAATGAATTGTGGCAGATCATTGTGATGGTGGGAAATACAGGGTAGGACATCACTAAGTTTACTTGTGTTGTTGTTTTTTAAACCAATGGATCAAGAGAAAATTGCTGGGAGAGCATTTAATCATTTGCCCTGTACTATTTTCTAATCTAGCAGTATAACTCGAAACAGATCTACTCAGAATCTTACACATGTCTAGTCAATGGAACATTCCAAGGAAAGTGTTCTTCGGCTGCATTGCAAGTCTCCTTCCACTGCTACAATTTGCCCAGAAGGAAATATCTAGGTACCAGGAGGAGGAGGAGAGATGGAGGGAAAGCTGAAGACAAGGAGAGGGGTAATAAAGGTAGGTTGGCTTGTGGGTAGGAAGGAGAGAAGGGAGCAGGAAAGGGGGAGAGGCTGTCAGGGAACTCAAAGACAAAATAGTGAGCAAGGGGAAAATGAGATGCCCCCCACTAATCTTTGCAGATCCTTCACTTGTCAATACATCTAATTCTCAACATTGCTAAATCTATGGGTACTTAAATCCACAGATTGGATATGTGAACAGACAAGACAGAACTTTCTACAAATCTAAGAAAAGCCTTAGGTCTGCAGAAAAATCTGAAATGTTAAAAAAATACACTAGGGGTCAACCCCCAAAATAATAGAAGCAGCTCCTGTAGCTTTAAGAAACAAATGCCCTTTGTGGCAATTGCTAGACAACCATACCTGTACTGCTAGCCTCTAAGCCTTGGTTTCTGCCAGTAAAAGCCAGGGGAGAAGGCAGGGACTTTCCAAGTCTGTTTGGGCCTTTGGGGAGGACTCTTTGGGGCCAAGCTCGGCAGTTGATTTCAGGAGTGGTGTCAAAAGTTCTGAGTCAGATCGAGGTGATGAGAGAGGAGGTGCTATGACTGATGTACAAATTAAAAACTGACAGATCACCAGGCCCAGATGGCATACATCCAAGTGTTCTGAAAGAACTCAAATGTGAACTTGTGGACAAAAATATGCAATCTATCACTAAAATCTGCCACCATTCCTGAGGAGTAGAAGGTAGCTAATGTAACCCCCATCTTTTTCTTTTTTTAAAAAGATTCCCGAGGAGATCAGGGCATTATAGGCTGGTCAGTACATTCTGTTATTAAAGATAGAATTAGTAGGAACATTGATGAAGAAAATCTATTGAGGAAGAATCAGCATGGATTCTGTAAGGGAAGATCTTGTCTCACTAACCTTTCAGAGTTCTTTGAGGGGGTGAACAAACATGTGGACAAGGGTGACCCAGTAGATGTTGTTTACCTAGACTTCCAGAAAGCTTTTGATGAAGTTCCTCATCAATGGCTTATAAATAAACTCTTATAAATTAAAAACTGGTTAATTAACATGCACCAGAAAGTGAACATAAATAGACGATTTTCATAGTGGAAGGTGGTAAGCAGTGGGGTACTGCAGGACTCTGTACTAGGTCCAATGCTTTTTAATTTGTTCATTAATGATTTGAAGTTCAGAGTAAGCAGTTAAGTAGCTAAGTCTGTGGATGACACTAAGTTGTTCAGGGTGGTGAGAACCAGTGAGGACTGTGAGGTGCTCCAGAGGGATCTGTCGAGACTGGGAGAGTGGGTGTCAGCACGGCAAATGAGGTTCAACATGGGCACGTGCAAAGTAATGCACATTGCAGCCAAAAATCCTAACTCTAAAATACGTTAATGGGGTCCAAACTGGCGGTAACTAACCAGGACAGAGAACTTTGAATCATGGTAAATAACTCACTGAAGATGTCTATTTAGTTTGCAACTGCAGTAAAAAAAAGGCAAAAGCTATGCTGGGGATTATTAGGAAGGGGATGAAAACAAATCAATCGGTATCATAATGTCCCTGCATAAATCTATGATGCAGCCTAATTTGGAATACTGTGTACAGTTCTGGTCACCACACCACAAAAAATATATTATAGCACTGGAAACTTAGGAGAGGTTATGAGGACTTTTCGAGAAAGAAAAGAGAAAATAGTAGGAGAGGGGAAATGAGATGTCCCTAACAAATCCTTGTGAGTCCCCTGCCTGTAAATTTATAATTTACTATGCAGTCATATGCAGAGTTACTGCAGTCTTTTGATTTCAGTTGTCTTAGATTGAAGTAGCACCTATATAGGATTACAGTGTTAGAACCACAAAGGTGTGGTTTCAGGTTGTACACTTCATTTCAGGATTTATTTTTAAAATACATTTCTCCTGATCCTGTTCTTTTTTAGCTCCGTTGACTGGCTGTTTATTTGGAGGGGAGGACACTTCTGTAAAAAAGCATGGGAATGAAAAGAAAATATACTGAAAAGAAGAACAAGGATTTCCAAAATAAACTTGTGGATAACACAAATGCATGATGTTGTTTCTCTTACTAGTTCTGGGGGGGGGGGACCAAGACCAGGGGCAAAAAGCTATGTTGGGGATTAGAAGCCAAGCGAATCAATTAGTCACTACTGACATATATTTGCCTTTCTTGGGGACGTTCAAACTTCTCATATCCCATGGATGAACTCTGAAGCACCTGCAGTAGATTCCTTTTCAGTAAAGAGATTACAACTACTGTAGATGTTTTTCCAACAAAAATACAATGTTGACAGAATAATGTGTGGAAGAAAAGGAGCTACTTACAAGACTGCTATAAATTGCTTTCAATGTATTCCCCCTTTTAGAATTCCCTGTGCTACAGGATGTGCATTTCTCGAAGCTCTCCATATGGCTTGGAGTGAATGTCATTCCCTCCCAAGCATGATGAAAACTAAACATGCAACATCATAGCAGAAGCTCATATTTTTTATGCTTTCTCCCACAATGAATGCTAATCTGATAGAGGTATTTTGGAATATAATTGAGGATGCAGTGTTTTCTAGTGGGAAAGCATTAGTTGTTTAGACATTACAGTGGAGTTTAAAGAAGGGCACAAAAGTATCCCTCTTTTTCCCCCACCTTCAGTTTCTACTGTGAAGATTCTCTGGGACTTTGATTCTCTTCTGCTGGGCTTCTATTGCCCTTGGTTTTTTGGTGTTTTGGTGGTTTTTTTTTTTTTTTGCTGTTTTTCCACCTCCATTGGAAACAATGGCGGATGGCGACACTTTCTTGGGGGGGCATAACTCAAACCCTATAAATCCAATAACCACCAAACATAGAGGGCAGATAGAGTTGAGCCAGTCAGAGACTTCCAGTGAGTTTGGTGTCTCTAGCATGTTGGTCGGTGTATAGAAATATTGATTTTTAAATGTCTCCTGCATTCTCCTGTGATATCTTTCTGATAACAGGCTATGCCTTGTTTCCTGTTACAAGCCAAATGGTGAGCCCCATGGCCTCAATTGCATGCCATAAACCCACATTCTTCACACTTCCATGCTGGAAGCTAGGCCAGCATGCAAAAAGTCACGTAACCAATGGGGAGACTGGAGTTTGGGGTCACCTGACTGCAGAGGGAGTCTCCAGACATCCAGCCTATCCCCACTTGCACCCATGACAACCAACAAATTGGACACACCTATGTCCACTTGCAGTTTGCTGCCTGGCCACAGCTGATTGTGTCTGGAATGGGCCTATAACTGGTCATTCCCAATGGGAGAGAGCTCTATTCTCTCTGCTGCTCTTGTTTTCTTGTTCCTGTTCGTGAGCTCTCTGCTCCCTGCTTGTTGTTTTATGACACCTGAAAATGCTGTCCTGCCATGCTGTCTGTTGGAGAACAAAGGATTGCTTTGTGCCTTAGAGCACATGGAGGGCAAGGATGGGATTTCACTTAAAAATCCCTTGTTACCTAATTGGACTGTATACCTTAGATATTATTTGGACTGATGGACTCCTGATGTTGGTAAATATGTATCTTTTACTGTGTAGTCAAGCAAATCACCTTAGGTTTATTGTTTTTCAATCTTTATGGTCTAATTGCAATGCTCTGTGCTGAATAAAAACTTATTCTGGTTTCTAAATGGTCTCTGATGTTGTAACTGGGATTCCAAGTCTATTTCCTCTGCCTAAACGCTGACCACACAGCGCTACCACTGTGATAGTAATTGTAAAGTCCCAGAGGCTAGCTAAGAGTCTGAACCTTGCTCTTAGGCTGGAAGGGGACGCTAGTTAAAAGAGGTTCTGGTGGCTTATTGTTCTGAATCCAGTGAGGGTAGCCTACCTCTGTGGGTTGTTGTTTAATGTATTGTAAAAGTATAGGATTCCCTCTCATTCCTGGACAGGCTTGAAAGGCAAAATCCTATAAGGGGGGTGGGGTGGGGTTCTATTACATCAAGAATCTCATGAGCTGAAGTGGTTAATTTCGCATCTAAAAGTTTGTGACAGTTCATGGTTCATGAATCGGGCACACTATGAACTTAACCAGACCACATTGGAAGCAAGTTACTATTGGAAGCAAATGGGTTGGAAAAATAAATCCCCCATAAAACAGAGACACTGTTGCTGAATTACCTACCGGATATATTTAGAAATCAGCAAATGGTTGCCTTACATATGATTACTGCTGTCAGGCTCATTTTTGCCAGGCAATGGAATTTTTAAAATTTCTAAATTACAAGGTTAGTTGTTGAAAACAAAATCTATACTCGAGTGAAATTAACAACTTATCAGGAAAATAGAGATAATTGTTGAGTAGATCTTTTATGGTCAAGAGCGATACAAAGAATGGAAATGGCAATTGTATAACTGGAAATAGTATTGTCAGGTGACGGGAAAAGGTTTTATATGTCCACTAGCCTGACACCCATGCTTCGCTACGGTATTTAACTTCCATAAATCCAGTTATAATACTGATGATATGAAGTTTGAAATGTAACATTTGTTGTAGGAATTCTAATGGAGAAGACTGTAGTGTAAAAAATGAAGCGAGACATACATACATTTTTCTCCCTACTGAAGGATCTCTCTGTAGACTGCTGGAGTGGGCTCCCTCATGGCTTTAAGCATCCTGCAACCACTGCTGCACCTGACAGAAAACCACCTGTAGGTGTACCCTGGTCCTGCTCCTACACCTGAAAGACACCCACCTGTCTGATGTTGGGGGATTATATTTAAAGGCATCAGGGAGGCTGAGCCAGCAGCAGGGCTGAGGCAGTCTTGCTGAGCAAACCTCCCCAGTGGCTGTAAGCATTCCACCTCCTCTCCTACACCCGACAGGCAGCTGCCTGTCCAGTGTAGGAGGGGGTGGAGTATTAGAAGCCACTGTGATGCCGAGGCTGGCAGGTTCACTAAGGCATTACTGCTGATGCAGGCTCCCTCATGGCTTTAAGCGCCCTGCGACTGCTGCTGCATCTGTCAGGTGTAGGAGGGGTGAGCATGTTTGAAGCCATAGGGAGGCTGGGACAGCAGCTTTGCTTCACCTCACAGGCAGTTGGCCACTCCTGATTTTCTCAACTGTCATTAGCTCTCTGTAGTCCCCTGTAACTGTTTTTTTTTTACCTGAGAACACTGAACTTTGCAGCTGACCAATCAGAGTGTGGGGGGTGCAATGAGGCAGCAACCTGGCAGCCGCATAGGAATCAATGGGGGGAGCATATTTTACCTCTTTTGACCCCCTTAGGGGTTGAATTTCTAAAAATCCCTTTTAGCGAGCATCTACGTCACAGTAGGAGCACTCTTCCCAAATTTGGTGTTTCTAGGTCCAGCAGTCTGGCCTGGGTATTGATTTTACAGTGAGGGGACTTTCTTTTATAAATATAGATGGACACAGGATGGAAGGGGATTTAATTTGGCAATGTATCTTATGATTTTATGAACATTCTGTATTTCTGTATATATCTGTAATCTGTTTATTTTAATAAAAATTTTAAAACAAAAAAGATACATTGTAAATTTCACAGCAAACATGTTTGATAGTTGAATGTATGTTTTTTGACAGCCACAATCATTTGTGAATCAAATGTTCCATCTATTTACCTGTCCATTGACCACCTGAAATGGGTGTCAAACAGCTTTGAACCTGTGCAGTATCTGTGGATGTATTTTATTTACTTATGGTGGCAGCGCTTAATTTTTTTACTTTGCAGGGACTTTTGCATCAGTACAGTAGGTGAGAATGATTCCTCCTAGGGTCATGGACGGTTACATCAGGTCATTATACAATGTTAGGGAAAAACTAGGCCTCTCATAAAGCTGTGCAAAAATCTGTACACAAAATCATGTTGATAACATGGACTCGCATGAATACCAAATTATAAAACATAAAAAACAAACTTATAGTTGCTGGCTTACTGATTGATTTGCTCACTTAATGAAAAATGTCATTGGTTTCTGAGTGATGTGCAATGACAATAGGTCTGTGAAGGAGTGAGAAGTGGGGAAGTAGGATGTCCATTGGGCTCTGTGAGAATGCACATGCACAACAAACACTGCTGATTGCTATATACTTTGCTGTTTGAATCCTTGAAAAGTAACTAACAAACAGGCCTGAATTACTTGCAAAGAACTACTCAGAGGACAACTAGCTCCATGTTTGCAATCAACAAACAGATGTTCGCTGAACTGGAGGGTGCTTGATTTTTCCTATTTAAAACCATCCAGAAGTCCCAACACCAATGTGATGAAAACATTACATGAAGTAATTTTATGTTGATCAGTTTAAACTGAAGAAGTAGGCAACAGTTTGCTATGAATATGGGAAAACTGACACTAGCAGCAATCCTGTGCATGACTCCAGGATAGACACAGGCATCATACTCTTAGCCATATGAGATTGGAGCTGTATGATGCTTAGTAGTGCTGTGTACATGGCAAATAGGTTCAGCTGGCTAATAACTGTTTTTGACAGCTAAGAAGTATAGCCACAAACAATACCCGCCAAGGGAAGACCATCTACAATTCACAACTATGTTCAAAACTATATATTATATTCATTGAAATACAAAGAAGGGTTAGTGGTCACAATAGAGTATATAGACATAGATCCAACAGACTGCTCATAACAATTAAACATACTTTAAACATAGTTTAAACAAAGAACATATTCAAAACCAACAGTAGGCTCTTCTGTAATTCCATACATAAATAGTGTCCATAGACCTCCAAACAGAAAGTAACTGCAGCAGAAGACTTCCAAGCGTTTCAATAATCTTCAACAGTGGCTGGTAAGACGGAACCCGATTTCCAAAATAACATAGGCACAGCTCAAAAGCTTTGGAAATCGGGTTCTGTATTACCAGCCGCTGTTGAAGATTATTGAAACGCTTGATTTATACCTGGGAGAGGCGTTCAGCTGTTATTCTTTCCACAGTTGTGAATTTGTTGCAGTTGTGAATTGTAGATGGTCTTCCCTTGGTGGGTTCCCTTCAAGCAGTTGCTCAGAAGCTTTGCAGCTGTACAAGAGCTGTTGTGGTAGAGTTTCATTTCCTTCGCCTTTGCAGATGATTTTCATCTGGGCAATAGGTGAAATCAATTGTCCCTCAGGGTTATGGATGGTCAGGTCAAGTAATTAAAGATGTAGGTGGAGGAAACACAACTCCCATAACATTGATCTCAGATTTAGACTAGCACCTAATGGTAAAACTTCCTTTAAAAATGTTTATCATTTTTGGCTTACTGACTGGTTTGTTTGTTTGTTGGTACACATGGCGAGCTGCCAAGCCTTGGGAAGCAATGACAAGTCTGTGGATGGGAAACTAGAACTCCATCAGGTTGTGTGAGAATATACATGCCAATTGCATTGTACTGTACTGTTTGAATACATGGAAAGTAACCCACTGAAGAGGCTCAGATTGCTCATAAATAGCTGAACTGCTCAACAAGTACTTGGCTCCTTGCTCACTACTAGTGAGCAGAACGTGAGCTCAACTAGTGAATGTTCAACTATTCCTAGTCATGACATCCTTCAGATTAATAATTGGATCGTTAGACTGCATATAAAACTGGGCCAATGTTCTATATGTTCTGATGACATTAAAAAATCTTTAGTTTCAACTATCAGGAAGGATGGATGATTAGTTACTGAGACTAAAGGGATAAAATAATCAAATTTTGAGCATGTGCCATTCACTTGGCTGTCATAAAAGCAAACCGAGCAGGGACAAAAGCAGGACATCCAAAATGTATCATAATATTAATTACAGAGTAAGAATGTCAAGGAAAGGGTGCCCAATTGGTAATTAAAATGAATATTATTTACTTACTTCATTTCTAGTTCATCTTTCTCTGAGATTCCAAAATCAAAGATCAGCAACTAAATAAAAAACTGGATAATACATATATAAACAATGCAGTAAAAACTGTCATTTTCCTCCAGAAGACTACAATCCCATTCCCTTTATAAAAATGCGCTCCCAGACAATTCCATTTTAAACTTACTGTGGAATAACACACTTGTGGGAGCCTTCTTGACAACATCAGGCAGGCCATTCCACCAAGTGGGAGCCATAACAGAGGATGTTTGAGATGCTTTTACTCATCTGAAGAGTGGCAGTGGCATCTTCTCAACTCTTTTGCTCAGATAAGCAAAACTGCTATAATGGCACATATCAAGCAAAGTGGTCCTTCGAATGTGTGGGTACTAAGCCACGAAGGGCTGCATCACTATAAGGAATATTCAGACCTTTTGTTAATTTAAGGCCATAATTAATAGACAAGACCATACTGAAAGGGTCATTCACAGCTACCGTGACTGCCAAATCTGCAACAGTTAGAAGCATGCATAATGAAATTCCCAAACTGAAGATATGCACAGAAATTGCTGGTTCAGGCCATTATCATGATTTTCTGAAAAGATAACACAAATCCAAGATTCTTAGGGCTTAAGAAGAAGAAGAGAAGAGATTGGATTTATACCCCACCCTTCACTACCCAAAGGTGTCTCAGAGCGGCTTACAAACTCCTTTCCCTTTCCCTCCCCACAACAGACACCCTGTGAGGTAGGTGGGACTGAAAGAGCTCTGACAGAAACTGCTCTTTTTCAAGAACAGCTGTGCCAGAACTATGGCTTGCCCAATAACATCCAACAGGTGCAAGTGAAGGAGTGGGGAATCAAACCCGATCCTCCCAGATTATAGTCCGCGCACTTAACCACTACACCAAACAACAACCCTCTCCTGGAATAATCTACCTTGCTTTCCATTTTCAGGTACTGTTAGGTAGCTACAGCACATGATCATGATTCTACTGATTTCCTAAGCAATGGCATTTCTCCCTTGTACTCAGATCCTTGCAAGCCAGGAAGCACAGAGCGCTTCCAGTGAATCACCCTTGGAGACAAGCCACAGAGAACTGCAATTCCCTTTTCCGCCATCCTTTGTGGGGGGCAGAGCCCTTTTTTCTTTGCAAGTCCTATGGCTGGGAAAATAAAGAGTTTGGAGCATCCAGAGAGGGTCTTGTAAAATCTATCCCTTTAGCTCAATATACTTGAAACTTGGGGGTTAAGAGAGCAGGCAGCACTCACTCTGCTGCAATTTTGTTGTCATTTGGTTGAAAAGCAGCCACTCCAGCACCCCCTGAAATTTTCCCATTCAAAATAATGGCAGACTCACATTTATGAAAGGAAACAAGCAGATCACAACATAATGATGGCAAATGCAGAGCTTTCAGTGGAAAGGTAAGAAATTTTATTGTCAGTCAATCACTGAACAGTAGGAAAATGCAGACTGCTTTTGAAAAAATGCTGTGGCAGCCAGGGCTCTCTTGCTAGACCACTATTTTAAGCATCAGTAGAGAAAAGTGAGGCTGTGCACAGAGTTACGTACTTTGGGGAGGGGGAGTCTAAAATTGAACCTATGTGCTCAACCTGCTTGAAAGTGAGAGGGTATTTAGATTACAGTGGGGACTGTGTTGTGTGCAAATTTGGTGTCATTGTCTTATAAACAGCTGCCACAGACCCTCATATACATCCCCCATTGGAAATAATGGTCCCAAACTCTGGAACCACACAGATTGGAATCCCAGACTGATAATGTCCTACTGAAAGTTGAGCAATCACAGCAACCTGAAATTACAACAGTTTTTTTCTTGGTGCATACTTGTAGTCAGGGGTCATTTCGTAGAAAAAGAGGTGCAGGAGCTCATTCACTTAACTCATTAGCATCACTTATTTGCATATGCCACACCCCATGACATCACCGGAAGTGTGTCAGAAAGCAACACCCACTGCTCAGGCTCCACCCCAAAAATCTCCAGGTATTTCCCAACTCAGAGCTGGGGAGCCAGCTTTACACTTTGACTAAGGACACTTTAGGTTTCCTTTGCTCTTGCAGGGAAGCTACCCTACAACAAGCATGAAAATACGAATCAAGTTAGTATGCTTTTGCTTTTTCTGCAATAAATCAGGAAAACAATCAAAAGATTATTTTGGCAACAGCATGCCTGGGACATTATTTTCGTATGCTTTCTTAAGCCCAAGTAATATATTTCAACGGGCTTGAAATCCTTGAGTAACAACGGTTGGCTAGAGCAGAAACCCCTACAAAAACCCTTACAGCAGGAAATCGGGGTTTGGAGGAACAAGCAGAGTGACGGTTCCCCACTGTGTCTCCTAGTGCAGGAATCCCCAACCTTTTTGAGCCTGTAGGCACCTTTGGAATTCTGATGCAAAACCACAAATGTCAGAGTGTGAGGGTATGCACAGTTTTAATAGTGACCCTACAACATTTCAGGCAGAATGTGTTTAATAGAATGCTTACTTCCCATCACAATCCATACATGGGAGAGGCCATGCCAGTGAAGACAGCAAACCTGGTCTCTCCAACATGAGATCCAGCAGAGAAGCCAACATAATTTTGCACCCATGCTTCTGGGAGTGAGCAGAGTGCTTTTATGTCAAGAGGAGTAACCATAGCTGGCCTTTTACATCTAGCAAGAAGGAGGAAAACTTTCTGCTCAGATTTGAGGACTGGTCTGCGAATGATGGGCGTGGGGGCGTTCCCCCCAAAAAATGGGAGATGGGGTTACCAATCCCAGTTTGAGAAATTCCTGGAGACTTGGTGGCAAAGCCAGCGGGAAGGTGGAGTTTGGAGAAGGGAGGGAGCTCATCAGAGATATGATTCCATAGAGTCCATTCTCCAAAGCTACCATGTTTTCTAGGGGACCTTTAACCTGAAGAACACTTGTCATTCCAGAACTCCAGGCCCCACTTGGAAGATGGCAATCCTAGCTGTGGAAGCTGTAAGGTTGGGAAGGCTCTTTTCACTGGTTCACTGGTTCAAAACGTTAAGGAAGGATTTGCTAAGTGTCAGCGAGCTGCCATTTCTCTGGGACGTGTCCCTCTTCCCTCCCTCCCCGTGTTATTCTCTTCTGGTATACGACTGTAACTGCCAAGCTTCTCCTACAGGTGGACGACGGAGTGTTATGTCTTCTTGCTTTGCTTACTTAGATTCCCGTGTGAACTCAACTTGTGTTTATGGTATGAGCCGTTGGAGTTCTCAGGCTGCTTCGCGCCTTTTCTAATCAACTCCCTTGCGAGGGAATTGAGCCCATTGGGTTAACCAAGTTTGAAGTTCCTATATTATATTGCCCCTGTGTATTGTAGCCATTCTGGACAATTCTCTGTATGTTCATGATCAACCATGCTTTGGAAATAAATCTTACTTCTTGGAAACGTGGGTTTGTTCTCCTGCTTTGGGATCTGACACTAAGCTATGGAGCCTGGATAGCAAAAACTACAGGAATCTCTCCAAACCTCCAATGTAGCTTCCCCTCTGCATGATTATCTGTTCTAACCCAACTGCTCAGCAATTTTATTGAGATTTTAATGGGGGGGGGCAGCCAGGCAAGGAGCACTACCCGCCTCGCCATTCACTTCAAACTTCCCAGTGCTTTCTTGCCACTCAGCACACCTCTCACTGGCCGGACCGCAGTTCCGCTTGCAGATTGATTCCTAAGCACGGTTCGCTTCTCCACCACCCACAACAGACACGACCCGGCAGGCAGAAGAAGAGTCCCCCAACGGGGTGCCCGCCCCCCCTTTGTCTCCACACTTGAGCTGGTGGGCTGGCCCGCCGCACTCCGCCTCCCTCCAGCGCCCAAAGTTTGCAAACTCCAAGGGCGGTGCTTTTCAAATTAACCCCCACGAAAGGCGGGAAAAGCTCCCGCAGGCCCTCCACTCCAGAGCAGGAAAGCCGGCTGACCGGTACATGCAGAACTCCACGCCAACACATTCCTCGTGTCCCGGGTGCACCTCCTCTTTGCAGCGCATGGTGGTGTGTGCCTAAGGAACTACAAGCACCAGCATGCCCCACGTGCATGCTCATGTGCATTACTGGCCATGCGCGCTCTGACCCTCCTCTGCTCCCTCCCCCCTGCCCGTGCTTAGAAAGGCCTAACTAGGCACACCCGGGATGGAGGCACAACACCCCTCCTACCCTACGCCATGTGCATGCCCAACACAATGCTGCCTCAAAAAGGCTCACCGGCCCTATTTCCAGCCCTCCGGCAGGCAAGTGTCCTCCCAAGCAAATACAATTTCGCATCCTACAGACATGTCCCCATCCCCGAAAAGACGCACACCCCAGACAAAGGGCTTAGGATGCAACACTGGCAAAGCCAATCTGGGAACAGCGCAATCTTTGGCCCTTGCATGGGGGGGGCCTACTGAATTCTCTACCCCATGTTCCTCTCCCCAGTCCTGCTCGCATGGACACTGTTGCTATGCCATGCTGGAGAGTGTCAGCACAAAGAGATGCAACCACAAGCGCCCTAGAAGTTTGAAAAGTAGGTCCCGTGGACACAACCCTTGTCCCAAGAAGCAAAGAGCCGGCCAGGTGCGTGAGAGAGACGGCCGCCCACCCCCATTTGCACAGTCCCATTCAGCCGCTTGTGGCAAAACAGGCACACACCCCTACAGGTGGGTGTGCACACAAAGAGGCCGTGCTTTGCTAAAGAACAGCCGCTTGGACTCATTGCAACCACCTCAGGAGCCCGAGGCACCTTGCAAGGAGCTGCAGCATATTCCAAAAAACTGAAGACAAAAGAAGCGAAGCAGGTGAAAGACCCAAAATGAGTGACAGAAAGAACAGTTTCTTTCAAAAAGCAGAGTCCCACCCTCCCTGTGGAATGGGCTTGTCTGGCTTCTGGGAGAAAAGAGAGGGAAATTGAAACACGTACCCTTGCAAGTCCCCTGCAAATGGCTGCAATAAAAAAAGAGAAGATCGTGCAGGGAACCCAGGGAAGGGGAGGGTAGGGAGGCAGACATGCCTGCATTCCCTGCCCTATCTTCTCCAGGTGCCCCACGACTGCCGGGCACCTAGAGAAGATCGGGCAGGGAACCCAAACATTTAAAACCTCCCCACTCCCCCGAGTTTCTCTGCAAAAGCGGAGAGACTCAGGGGAAAGGGGGGGCATGTCTGCCTGTCTCCCCTTCCGTTCTCCAGCCAGCCCGCAGCCTGGAGAATCAAGAAACGGGGCAGGTAGGCCTCCCTGGGGCGCCGTGCTGTGACGTGGCCTGCAGAAACAGGGAACGGGGCAGGTATGCCTCCCCGGGGCACTGCACGACGGCGCGGCCCAGAGAAGCAGGGGACAGGGCGGGTAGGCCTCTCAGGAGAAGCAACTTACCTGCCTTCTTCTGCATCCTCGTGGCTCAACGGCTCGGAGTGGGGAGCAGGGGGCGGGGCTTGGTCATGTGCCCGCCCCTCGGGCTCCTCACTCCCGGAGCGGTGCTCCTGTGCGTTCCTGCTCCAACTCCTGCTTGTAGTAACAGTAGAATCCACTCTAGATTCTGCAATCAATCTTAGTCTTTGGCCGGACTGGAATTATTTTTTTAAAAAACCCTATTAATACTAAGAATTCAACCCCTTCCCAATAAAAATCTTTGTGACTACGTATCCTCAATTTTTACACCTTATAAAAAGGTAAACCTCGATCTGTCACACTCAGGAGCAACATGAGCTGTAGAAGTAGCCTCTTTGCTAATTTAGGATGAAAGTACCTTCCAAACTATCCTTTTGGTTTAATAATGTGCTAGAAATTTTCTTTGTTATCTTTTGTTCTTCTTTGAACTGAAGGATCATATATTTTTCTTTCTTAAATACATGTTTTAAGACAGAAAGTACCATGTTTGAAGGCCTCACACCTATTGTTGGCACATCTGAAGAAATATTATCCTCTGGACTACTTTATATGGGCCATGTCATATTCTTAGCTTTGTACATTTAGCTTCTCAGGCTGTAGTTTTTGGCCCACTTCTCTGAAGCAGCTAGAAAACAAACATGGCTTGGGTTCAAGTCAGTCGTAAAGCATCATTACCAGAGCTGCAAGTCAGGGTGAGACTTACATATGTGTGGCAAGAAGGAGGGCCACTTTTGTAAATGCGAATTTGTAGGCATTAGGGCCACACAACTGACGTGTCACTCATGTGCTTTGTAGCTCTTTGCTGTTCTCTAAATTGTTTGCTACCCTTCTGCGTTCAAAAAGTTCCTAGTTAGCACTTGCTGCACAGGTCTGTGACCTTTTTTCGAAACTTTTTCTTTACGAGTTTATTTTGGCTGCTCCCAAGCATTCATAAAATTCCTAGGGAATGGGAGGTTTTAAGTAAGGCTTGTAAAAGGAGGGAAATAGGTGGGAGACAGGGTTGGGGAGGAGAGTTTTCCATTACCATGTCACAGCCTCCCAAATGGGAGACTTACACCTTTCAAATCCTTTCTGAAGCACTGAGCTTCTGACAATGGGAGGGGAGGAGAGTAAGCCTCACTTGGTGCGGCAGGTCCAGACCCCGTGCAGATACCGCTCTCTGTCTCTGTTTCCCTTGTCAGTCATTCTCCTGTAGCTTTTGGTCTTCTCAGCAGGTCAGTGGAGTTGGTGAACAGCTTAGAAAGCACAGGGCATCTGAAACAAATTAGATCCGTTATAGCCACCCAGAGACCGATGATGGATGGAGGTCTGTATTTACAGCAAAACTAATTGGCAACATACACAGACATCCCCCCCCCCCAAGTATATTATTTTGCCAGACTTCAGAATCACTGGGACAGTTGTATAATTGTAGAACATTACACTGTTTGAGATAAAAAAGAACAGTGAAAGTTTTCAATCTAGTAAAAGCATTTGACTGGAGAGTTAAAAATAACAGGGAGCTAGGAGTTTGATTTGGAACTGTGTTTTATTCCTGGCCCTTTCTTGGATAAAATGTTTCCAATTATAAAACAATTCAGAAAGTGCTGTATTAATAAGTGCCCTCATATGCTCAATCCTCCATTAGAGGGGATGAGATTCCTCCCCTCAAATGAAATGGATAAAGGGCAAAAAAGGGGGAGAAAGATACATATTAAAACATAATTCAATATAACCTAAGTAATACATATAAATCACAGACACCCTCTATTGCACAGCAGCATCTAGAACAATAGACCAATGCTGATTTTGTAACCTAAGTGTGACTGATTTTTAATAGCCCTTCTTCCAGTTTAGTGACATACAACAAAGAGCAAATGCAAACAAGGCCCTTTCGCATATATACGGGGCTGCCGAGAGCCACCTTGGCCCCCCAAAGATTCCACCTGACTCTCCCACCTGACTCTCCCTTGGGACCCCGATCCAAATGATGTGTCTAATTTTGTAATTATTCGTATTTGTGGCTCAAGTGGTTAAGACGCTGAACTGCAGACTGTGGAAGGTCAGTAGTTCAGCGGTTCAAGACCCAGGTGCTGCAAGACAGGGTGAGCTCCCGTCTCTAGTTCCAGCTCCTGCCAACCTAGCAGTTCGAAAGCAAGAAATTGCAAGTAGATAAATAGGTACCACTTCAGTGGGAAGTTAACAGCGTTCCGTGCGCCTTGGAGTTTAGTCATGCCGGCCACATGACGACGGAAACATCTTCGGACAGCTCTGGCTCTTCGGCTTTGAAACGGAGATGAGCACCGCAACCCTAGAGTCGGATTCGACTGGCTTTCGAGCAAGGGAACCTTTACCTTTACTTTACACAAATACATAGGTATGCCAGTATAAGACACATTACTTACCTCTGATGGTGGGCAAAAATTCACAAAAAAAACACACCCGCAATAAACCTTTCATAAGTAAATCAGTAAGAAATCTGTTTAAGCTTACCCTTGTACCTGATTGTGTAGTGGTGCTGGATGTGAAGTATTGGGGTCACTGGGACTGATTTTGATGTTATGCAAAAGTAACAAATAGCATTCACAAAGGGATATCAGATGCCCCACTGGTACAAAAACCCACTGCCTGAACAGTGTTTAAATTGAGCTTAAATCTAATTGGGGGGGAGAAGGCATTCTAACTTCTGTTCCATGTGTGTAACCACTAAAACAGATTAACATACTATTACCATAGAAGTATTCTTTTACTACTTTGAAAGATCATGGAAATATGAACTCCCCCTCCTGCTTCTGTTCATAATATTAGCAAGGGTTTGTTGCTATGCTACTATTTTGTGTGTGTGTGTGTGTGTGTGTGTGTGTGTGTGTGTGTGTATATATATATATATATATATAATTTAGCCATAGGCCATTACAATGACAGAATCTCTCCCTTATAATAAAGCCGTAGTGGGCTCCAACGTTTGAAAATGCACACCGTTAGTGTTTGGCCGGAAGAACTGCCACTCAGAAGACACTGGCTGCGATGGCTGGCTCCCTCAGGGCAACTGGGGTGCCATTGGCTGGGTGGCTGGGAGGGGAGGGAGCGCCTGGATGGGACAGATGCTCCACTGGTCAGGGATCTCAGCCCGATAGAGCCGCCACTGCCGTCCTCACCCCAGCACAGATCGCCACCTGGGTGGTGTGCGGCTGGACGACGGGTGCGACAGGCGATTTGCTAGGTGGGGGAAGGGAAGGCCTCCACCCGCCGTCCACGCCGAGGCGGCCATGGCCTGGCACAGAACACCAGACGCCCCCGCCCCACCTTTCCCCGCTCAGCCGCTGCTGCAGCCAGATGCCGGGAGGCGTACTCAGGCCCTCCCTCGCCTGCCCACCTGCTGCCTCGCCGCCAGCGCCCCACCCCCCTGCCTTTTACTAAGAATGCCCGTGGGCCGGTGCGGCCTCGCCCGGGGAGGGGGCGGGTCCTGCTGGGGGGGGCAGCCCCAGCTGCCCTCGGGGACGACGGAGGCAGCTGCGCCGCCTAAGCACCCTCCACCAGCTGGCCTCGGCGAGGGGAGAGGCTGCCCAACTGTCTTCGCCCACCCACCGCCCCCCAGCCTCGCTTCTGAGGCCGCACGACTGCGCCACCTTCTCCCACCTGCCTGGAAAGCTGGACGGATGGGAGAAGGCCTCCAAGCCCCCCCTTCCCCGCTGAGCTGGATCGCTGGGGAGAGGCCTCCTGCGCCCCTGCGACACCATTCCTCGCTCGCCCACTGCAGCAGCGGTGGCGGCGGCCGGGTGGGGAGACGCCGACTCAGAAATGCCTTCCCTACCTCTCTCTCTTCCCAGGACCTCTGCCTCTTTTCTCTCTTCCTCTTTCCCTTCCTTTCTTTAACTTATATTCCATTCTCTACTTTCCTTCCTTCCTCCCTCCCCATCTCCTTGCATTCTCTCCCTCCCCTCCTTCCATTCTCCCCATCTCTCTGCATTGTGGCCCCCCTCTTTCACCCCTCTTTTCCTTCCTTCCTGTCTATCTTGGTAGACCTGGCCTCTGGAGACCAGGTCTACCCACCCCATTCCACTGTACTGTTAGACCTGGCCTCTGGAGAACAGGTCTACCCACCCCATTCCACTATCAGGACCCTTGTACCGGTGAAGAGGCCAGGTCTACCAATATCGTGGGATGGGGTGAGTAGACCTCCAGAGACCAGGTCTACCAATACAGTGGGATGGGGTGGGTAACCTGTTCTCCAGAGACCAGGTCTACCAATACACTGGAATGGGGTCGGTAGACAGACCTGGCCTCTGGAGAACAGGTCTACCTACCCCATTCCACTACATTGGTAGACCTGGCCTCTGGAGAACAGGTCTACCCATGCCATTCCAGTGTATTGGCAGACCTGGCCTCTTTACAGCTACGACGGTGCCCTCCCCCCCACTTCACAGGCTTTGGGGGGAGCAGGTGAGGGCTGATGGCGCTGAGCCGTCCACCCGAGCCGTCCACCCTGGCCACATTTTCACCACTACCCCCCCCACTCTCTCTTCATTTCTCCCTATGTCCCTTCATTCTTTCCCTCTCTCACTCTTTCTCCCTTCCTCCCCATCGCTTTGACTTCTTTCCCCCCCAAAATCCTCCCTCCCACCATCTCTGTCTGTCTTTCTAACTGTCTGTCTCTCTCCCCCCCTTCTTCCTTCCTCTCTCTGTCTCTCCCAACCCCTCTATCTGTCTGTCTGTCTGTCTGTCTGTGGCTCGCCCGCCCACCCTACCTTTCTAGGGCCCGTTGTCTTCATCCTCAACGGGCTTTGCTCCCTAGTAAGATATAAACTACTAAAACCAAAAAAATAAAAAGCTAATTTAGTACACAATAAAACATCTGTCACCCCATTGATCACCAGGGTTGATTTGGCTGATCTGGCTTGTTTCATTTTTTCATCTTTGTTTGCCATATGAGCCTATCCATCCAATCCTGTCATCTTCAGAGGCACTGCTTTGGGTGCCTCCACCATCTGAGGCTAGATGGGTGATAACCTGAGAGAGAGCCTTCTTGGTTGTGGCACTGAACCTTTAGAACTCCCTCCACAGTGAGATTCATATATCTCCCTGTATCATTGTTGGGGATGATCATGAACCAGGAAAATGAAGTTCAGTGTAGTTCATTGTTCATCACATGCCCAGTTTGCAAACCACAAACCATCACAAACCTCTAGCAGCCAAATGAACTGGTTCAGTTTGTGAGGTTTGTGACTTGGTAGGACAGTTCCCCTGGTGTTCTAGAGACACCAAACTCATAGGGGATGTCCTGGCGACTCTCATCTACCTGCCCTCCAAGTTTGGTGAGAATTGGATTTATGGGGTCCAAGTTATGCCCCCCATAAGGTGCCCCAGGAAAGTGCTTTCTGGGGAAATGGCAGGTACAAATTCAGGAAGCTCAGGATGGGCCCTGTGTGAGCTAGAGACATCAAATGTACAGGGGACCTCCCCCTGATGCTTCTCCACATGCCCTCCAAGCTGTGTGTAGATTGGATTGGGGGTGGTCTGAGTTATGCCCCCCAAAGATGCCCCCAGGAAAGTGCTTTTTGGGGAAATGTCAGTTGCAGGTTCAAAAGTGTAAGCTGCGCACATCAAACACAGAGGGAACCTATTGCTGTTTCCAGGACTGGAGAATTCCCACCTCCTGTTGCTTTGAAGTTGCTTTGTTGCTTTGAAATTTGGTAAACATTTTGTTTGAGCAGAGACTATCTGTCTGGAAATGTATTCATTCACGAACTGCTACAAACTGCTTGAATTTTCATGTAAAGTTTGTGCCAGTTGACTTGCCATGAATTTCAGTTTGCAAACCACAAATTGGCCAAAATTCTTCATGAACTTTAGTCTGTGAACTGGTTTGTGCCCAACCCTAATTATTGTCTTCTGCAAGCTTGGTGAATCCTTTTTATGTTTTGTTTGGCATACATTGTTTGGTTGTGTTGTTGTGTGTGTTTGTATGTCTATATGTTTTTATTGAATTGTTTAAATATTTTATAGATTCAGGTGAGTAGCCATGTTGGTCTAAAGCAACAGAACAAAGTTCGAGTTTAGTGACAAATGTAAGACCAACAAAGTTTAATTCTGGAAAGGTCCCACTAGATTCAAACTTTGTTCTTAAATATTTTATGTATGCCTTATTTTAAATGCTGTTTCAATGTTTTGATGTTCACTGCCTTAGAAACTCTATTTGGGTGGAAAGTCAGCATAGAAATGTTTCTAACAAATAAATAATATAATTGCATATTGTAACCAGGAAGATATCATGGCAGAATTCAAAATGGAATTACTGGAGTACTCCTTAAAGCAAGGTACACACGTTTCAGGCTTGTTTTCACATTACTCTGGGGACAGAGTTGGGAATTGTTCAAGTTCCACTGAAGGCATTAGAAAGCAGAGCAGAGAACAGGAAGCACAAGTCACTTGTGCATACTATTCCCTCTATGTTTAGTTACATCAAAAGTCTACAGTACAGTACTACTGATGGTAATGACAATTTTTTCATAAACATTGGGGCCAATATACTTACTCTCATATCCTTTATGCTTCATTGTCCTACTTTGTGCCTCCCAAATTTTTGTGTGTGTGCATGTGTGTGTTAATTTGAAATATGCATAGCATCTATTGTTAGTTTAATACTTAGTTTTAGGGGATTTTATCCCTACTGAAGTCAATTACTGCTAAACCACTTAAATCCAAGCTGTGGGGGTTTTGGGGGGAGGTGTTTGTTTTTAAGACCAGGCTGCCTGTCTTTAGTTCACTTTCCTGGAATAGCTCCATAGTAGCTCATTCTGGAATAAATGGACTGAAGACTGCAATTTAACTCCTTTGCACCAGCATAAGGTATTACTGTATATGGCCATAGGCTTTGCTTAAGTGGCCCATGCAGAGTGGCTTTGCTTCTGATTTCATTGAAATAAGAACAGTTATGACTTGACCAGTCTCATGTTTCTTGTCTTATCTGAGTATACCAATGTTTGAAAAATTAATGCAATAACAATAACCATATTATCATCAGACAAAACCTAAAATCTATGCAAGATTCTTTCTCAGTTTGGCTTTCAATCTGGTTGTACATTTTCTGGAGATGTATTAAATGAAGACCTTGGCATATCTTGGGTGCTGTAAACAGGTCTTAAGAGAACATGAAAAGTCCCAGCAAGGCCACTTTGCATAGGCCAAGTACTTCTCCTACAAGTCTTAATTGTTTCTATAGTAATGAAAGTTCAGGGGTCTCCCCCCCCAAAAAAAGGGAATTCCTGACCACGCATAATGGTTGATGTTGTCCTTGTGTTTTGGCTGTGCTCTTACTCTCTTTTTTCTTTGGATCTGGGAAGCTGTCCCTTGTATAAACAACTATCAGAAAGCACTGGAGTATGTGAACACTTAGTTCTGCTGAAAACACAATCATTGTGTTATTCCAAGTTGATGAAAACACCCTCTGCCGTTTTCCCTCACAAGCTCCACATGCCAATCAGCATTTGTCAGTGGTATAATTTTCTCCCATAAACACAACCTTTGTACAACTTCCACTCAGAGTAAACATACATAATTCCCAAACCAAATAACGCACGTCGAAGGGAAATGGAGATTATACAAGGAGGGAAAGAAGGAAGAAGGTTACATGAGAATAGCCCTAATTGCAAGTGCATGTGTGTAGGGATATGTATTCTGGAGAATCACGCAATTGGGGGGGGGGCTGGTTTATTTCTTCACACTGCAAAGAAACTGGGGAGGCAAATATTTGAGAGAAATGTTTTTATATATGTTGATGTTTCGGACCACCAGGAATTGCTGAAAGAAGGATTCAGGCTGTTTATGGGACAAGGAAAACATTTGTGTTGCTGACCTATCTAGAAGAAACAGGCAACATGCATTGTTAAGAGAATGTTGTTTCCTCTCTTCTTCTTTGCCTGAGGGCCTCTATGGGGCCCTCCCCCCTTTAGAATAAGCATGTGGCTAGCTGCAAGGCAATTCTTCCAAGTGCAGGATGTTAAGAGAAAAGACTCAGTTTGATCCTCCACCCAAACCTATGCCTCAGGACTTGGCTCCAAGTGTGTGGAATCATTTCTGTAAAACTAAATCCACTGGATGACAAAAAAACCAACAGCAACAACAAACAGCATTTTAACTCGATGAACCTATGTTTTCTCACAAAGTCACAAATGTGTCAAAGCCAGAAAAAGGAAATACAGTGGTCCCATAGAAGGACAATGTTAAATTATCATTTACACAAGCAAGGTAAATTCATATTATGGCAGATCTGCAGCACTTTGCAACAGTGTGACTCAGCAAAGGCTGTTTCAGTTGTAGCCTATTTGTTGCAATCACATGAAAGACTGATAGTTGAAATCAAGATAGAAATAAACATTTGTTTGTTTTGAATGTTCTGTGTTTTGCCTCATATCTTGCAGATTTGGTGATATGGGTGCGCTAAATGCTTTAAAGATCAGCATAGAAGCATGTGTTTGCTGTGCTCTTTGTACAATGTAATAGTTCACATTTTCACTTGATGTTGAGTGCAAATGCTAGAACGTTCTCGCTCTCTCTCTGTCTCTCTCTCTCTCACACACACATGAACTTAAAATATTTAATACATATACAGGTGCATTGTATGATATCCTGTGTGGTACCTGCATAAATATGTTTTTAATTGTACTGTGGGTTAGTTCTGCACTGAACATTTTTCACTGTTGAAGCATTCCTTTTCGCCAATCCAACTGAAAATTGCTCCATGCAGCATTTCATAAGGCATGCTATTCCCTGCAAAAATCCAGCAATGATTTTTTCCATTCTCCTATTAAATTTACTTGGAAATAAAGTAAATCCTGTTAAGTGGATGATGTGCTTCTCCTGTGAACTGACCCTTTGCATTTTGTTATTTACTTCCTTCTTTGTTGCACAGCAGGACGGTGAATACTTCAGCTTGTCCATGCTTAATTAATTACTTCCTGTCACTGCCATTGGAAACTTTAAGCACTTCCTTTTCTGGTGGGAGGAAGTTTTAATCACTGTCAGAGTTCATTAATTATTTTTCATTTGTTGCAATAATCATGTCAGACCCTGATGCTGGGAAAGGTTGAAAGTAAAAGAAGAAAGGGGTGGCAAAGTGTGAGATGGTTAGACAGATGCCAGAAATTGAGCAAACTCCGGAGGATGGTGGAAGACAGGAGGGCCTGGCGTGATGTGGTCCATGGGGTCACGAAGAGTCGGACTCGACTGTGCAACTGAACAACAACAACAATGGTGTGATTGTGTTATTTTTTTTAAAAAAAAGAAAATTAAGAAAAGTTGTAATCAAAACCCCTACCCTAAGAGCAAAATACTGATTTAAAATACATTAAAATGAAAAAGATGCCATTAATTAAGCTGTTTTTAAATAACAGAGGCAAGAAGGAAAGTTTAAAGGAACAGTAACACTGGAAATCAATGCTCCCTCTAAGCTATGGAGTCTTGTGAGCAAAAATTGTACGTTGTGAGCTAATGGCATTAAAGTTGTGAATGAGTGATTTGGCTACTGCATAAATTAGTTTGCTTGGGAGCCACCCTTCCTGAGCTAAGACAAAAATGTGTGAACCCGAGGCTAAAAAACTGTCAGCTAGCTCACACTAACTCAGCTTAGAAGGAACACTGCTGGAAATCCTCAACAGTACTTTGTCAGAATGCTGCGTTAATTTTAATTCCCCTCCCCTGACAAAATGCTGGAATGTGGTGGATTGACAATTTCATCTGTATTTTCAGTTCTTAGAAAATGAATGACTGATATTTATTCCAGACTAAACAGCTAGTGTGGAGGCAGCCAAGGTTGCAATTTTGAGAAAAGCAAGTTGAATGTGTATAGATGCGAGGAATTTTCCTCTGTTCTTTTTTGGCATTGGTCACTACTTTGTACACTGAATTATGAAATGGTAATCAATACCTTTTTGAAAAACATGCACATATAAAAGCACTTTACCCACTGATTTACATGAGTTCCAATTATGGTTAACATTTTTTGGTTGTGGCCTTGATATGCAATCCAAAGCCATTATAATCATTTGGATTTTTACCATTAATTTCATTTGTACATGGAATTTCCCTGCAATGTACAAAGGAATATGTTCTTTGATGCAAGAAGTTTGCACAAAGCTAAAATTAAGCATTTGTATATATTACCATATTGCTGACCAATAATGCTTGCGATAGACATGGATAAAAATCTGCATTCCAGGTCAGTAAAGTAGTTGAATGTATATGGATGCAGTGGAAAAATTAGGTTCACATATAATAATAGCAGGTTATTCACTATTTTTGATACAATTTTTAATAGAAACTGTCTAATTATACAGTCAAAATATGGCCTCTGGATACAACCCAACATGTAAAGGAGGGGTTAATCCTACTGAAATCAATGAACCCTTCAAACATGTGGGGGGGGGTAGGGTTGCCAGCTCTGGGTTGGGAAATACCTGGCGATTGGGGAGGTGGAGCCTGAGGAGGGTGGGGTTTGTGGAGGGGAGGGACCTCAGGGGGGTATGATGCCACAGAGCCCACCCTCAAAGCCTATTTTCTCCAGGGAAACTGATCTTCTGAAGATCAGTTGTAACAGTGGGAGATCACCAAGTGACACCTGGGGGTTGGCAACCCAGATGTGTGTGGGGAGGACAGGGTGCAGAAAAACTTCCAGCTCTGCTGGTTTACATGTGACAGACATTTCTCACTTATAACATAACATGCAGGAGAATGAGATGGAAGACGCCTGAAGTCATAGAACAGACTGTACTCCTTTAGATAGCAGGGGGGAGGACAAGTGATCTTTTTTAATGGTCCCCCATATTAGATGCATTCCTTACACAGAACATCAGGGAGAAACATTCCAGTCAAAAGGCGTTTTTAGGCAGGAAGACAGTAAAAACGGGAGGCTTTCCTTGGCTAGGGTCTCCCTGCACACTCACTTAAATTTGTATCAAGTTCTCACCAGGGAGTCACAGTCTTGAATCACAAGGAGAGGCAGGATATAAATGTTTTGATAAATAAAATAAACAAGTCTGTTTTCAGCATTAGGGCTGAGTTCTAGAATATGGAGATTTCCTGGAATGACAACTGATCTCCAGACACTGGCAGCTTTGGAGGGCATCACTTGGCATCATATCCTTGCTAAATTCCTGCCCCCTCCCCAAACTCCACACTCCCCGAGCTTCATCCTTAAATCTCCAGGAATCTGCCAAAATAGAGTTAACAACCCTACCCTGCAGAACTCCAGAACTTTTCTCTTCCCCACACTTCGAATTCCAAAGTTGTCCCAGAGCACAGACATATGTATGGTTTTCAGGTATGAGGGCTGAGTCTGTAATCCCTTTCCTTCGTACACATGACAAATAAATCCACAGCTGGTTTTGCCTCCTCCCTATCTCTTCATGTCAGCCCCTTCACAAAACAAAGATGCTTTCTGTATATATGAACGTGTGTGTGTGTATGTCTGCATTGAAAAATCACAGTTTACAAGCACAGTTCCAAAAGGTGGTTTCTTACAGATGAATGTGGCCACACCTCTGGTTTTCTTGACTGATCTTTTTATTAATAAAGTGAGGGAGAATGAGTTTGACCAGCTGCTCCAATCAGAGTGACTTGGAGGAAAGAAGCAGCCAGTACTAAAAGCATCTAATTTGTATTTAACACTGAAGCTTAGGGGAGGAAAATTCAGAGAGAAAAAACATTCATGTAAAAGAATTTATCTTTGCGTGTCTCCGTAATGTATGTGGTTAACAATGATAGTGGGTTTTTTTGGTATATCACCACAATTTCTCTGGCATAGGGCTGCTAACCCGAAATACCAGATTATATATGCTACTTCAGGAACACTCTTCTGTGATGCCTCTTTTGACCTTTAGCTGTTAAATGCAATAGTAGGCAAAATAAACAAATTTGTCCTTCTAAAATTGTTTGGAGGGTGGGATTTTCCTCATGACAGGGGTCTGAAAAATAGGATTGTAGTATATATTTTTGTTTAGGAATTAATATGCAGCCTTTCCAAAGACTAACTTGACAGTATGTACAGTCCACAAAAGAATTTCAGAGCCTTATGGAAGACCTGGGGGTCTTGCCAGCTAATGCAAAGATGGAGAGACCTGCCCTTCCCCATTATCTTCTTATGGAGTAAACTAAATTTGCAGGTACAGCAACAGCAATGGCAGATGTCATTGACTGGAGAAAATTGCAGGGCATTGGGAACAAAGACATTTGCAGTAAAGGAACTGCAGAGGTTCACTGAGCACTTTATCACCTCTAACCAGGCTTCTTTTAGACACCTTTATAATATGACAACAGATGTGATGGCATAATTGTGTAAACCCCCTTTGTCTCAGCAACCCCAGATGAGGGAAGAAATTATGGGGTCCGAACTAGTTAAAAGACCAAGGGGGGCTATGAAGGGGAGAAAATAATGATGCCTTCAGCACACTGGCTTCCACTTTTCCTAACTATAAGTAAAGGTAAAGGTTCCCTTGCTCGAAGGCCAGTCGAATCCGACTCTAGGGTTGCGGTGCTCATCTCCGTTTCAAAGCCGAAGAGCCAGCGCTGTCCAAAGACGTTTCTGTGGTCATGTGGCCGGCATGACTAAACACCAAGGCTCAGGGAACGCTGTTAGCTTCCCACCGAAGTGGTACCTATTTATCTACTTGCAATTTCTTGCTTTCGAACTGCTAGGTTGGCAGGAGCTGGAACTAGAGACGGGAGCTCACTCCGTCATGTGGTAACTCGAGTCTTGAACTGCTGAACTACTGACCTTCCACAGCCTGCAGTTCAGCATCTTAACCACTTGAGTCACCACAGCTCCTAAGAAAATAAGAAAATTACCAATAGGTAAAAGAAAGAGCCATGGGATACAATTTTTAAACGGCTCTACAGACCTTCTAGTAAGTGTTTAACCTTCCCCAAAAGGAACTTAAAATACAAACAAGGTTATTCAGCAGAGAAGATGGGAAATCAAAGTAGGAAAACATTATGTAAAAACTCAAAATTGGGCAACACAATTAAGGATAGAACTAGACAGGTTATACAGTCTCTGTCTCTCTCACCAGAAGCAGTTTGGTGTAGTGGTTAAGTGCGTGGACTCTAATCTGGGAGAACCGGGCTTGATTCCCCACTCCTCCACTTGCACCTGCTGGGTATTCTTGGGCAAGCCATAGTTCTGGCACAGCTGTTCTTGAAAAAGAGCAGTTTCTGTCAGAGCTCTCTCAGCCCCACCTACCTCACAGGGTGTCTGTTGTGGGGAGGGGAAGGGAAAGGAGTTTGTAAGCCGCTCTGAGACACCTTTGGGTAGTGAAGGGCGGGGTATAAATCTAATCTCCTCCTCCTGAAGGTCTCTCACTGACTTTCCTACAGGTTGGTTGGCTCTCTATGGTGCTGCTGTTCTTGTGGTTTTTCATGCTGATGCAGATCTTTAGAGGCTGCCATTCTCTTTTAGGCTACTCTGTTCCTTTCACAGAACATACTTCCTTGTCCACAGAAAGGGAGAAGAAAGCTTTCTCCACAGAACTCAGGTGTCTCTTTTTTTCTCTTTCCTAGCCACTTCCTACAGGCACAAAAACACTTCCCCACATAAAATCTGCCCACAGGTTACACTTGCAACAGATTAGTGTTGTTAGGAATTCCTTAACCTATACAGTCTCATGTCCTTCTGGAGGAATTAAATTTTGGTGGAAGCCAAGCTTTGGGTTCATTCTGACACTAGTAGTAGTATCCAGTTTGGAATTTACTTCAGGGGCCAACATTGTACTGACATCTGGCCCCTGAAGTGGAAGCAGAACAAGGTGACAAAGGATATTGTATTATATAATTGGGTGGACCAGCTGACTAATGCTAAAGTTCCTTCTAGTGTCACAAGCAATCCATTGTCATCAGCTCCTAAGATCTTACCAACCCAGGAGTGAAAAGGACGCTAATCAGGGTATTTGTTTTGTACGTCTGCTATTTAACATTTTGTTCATTGTTAAGCAAAGACCTAATTATGGTATTTCTGGTGTTCTGTTTCATTTTCAGGTAGATCATTTTCTGAACTGGACTCTTCCACCAAGAGAGAAACAAAAGAGAAGCCCATAAATTCCATATTCAAAGTCACCCAGGCATCCTTAGCTGACTGCACCATGACAGGCATATGAGAGGAGAATCCATAGATGTTAATCTTGGGCAGAGCTTTTTTCCACTCTTCTCATCTTACTACCCCTTCATACTCACATACCTTCCAATCATCCACTTTGCTTCCCTACTCCCCTACAGTACTCCTTCCTTCTTCTCCCCATTATAGCTCCATCTCCCTTTTATTCATCCTTCCATCCTCTTCCCTTCTCATCTCTCAACTGAATCTACAGCACTCCCTTAACTGATTTCTCAGTCTTTTCATACTTTTAGAGCCACAAAACAACTTTAAGAGAAGTTGATGTTAGATATGCATTCTAAATGCTTTAGTTGTATGCAGTGCTGAGAGTGAGTTTGAGCTTTTCGAATATTACTGTTCACCATGCTAATATGTCTGAATGAATTGGTGTGTGTGTGTGTGTGTGTGTATATGTGTGTGTGTGTGTGTGTGTGTTTAAAATGGGTTTAATAAACTTTTTTTTTAAAAAAACCCTGATTTCTCAGAGAGAGAAAAAAGCAAGCCATTTGAAAGAATGGTTTCTTTCCTGCATGCTCACATACTTGGGTAAGTCTGTGACCATCTTTAGAATAACCATGTTCTTTCTAATATAGCCTTTTTCTCTGGGGCAGGGAATATTTGAATAGTTATATCACCCAACATGAAATTGAGCAAACTTCGGAGGATGGTGGAGGACAGGAGGGCCTGGCGGGATCTGGTCCATGGGGTCGCGAAGAGTCGGACTCGACTGTGCGACTGAACAACAACAACAACAATCACCCAACAACACAATTGAGAGAGTATGTATGTTTGTATTTCAATATCTGGATGGTCAAACATTTGGGAAAGTGTTGAGATTTCTGGTTTTGGTGATTCCAGGCTCGGACATGTCTCTTTGTGCCCCGATGGAGACGTGCCAAGACTCGGTGGACAGGAGGGGTCCCGGATGGGTCTGCCCCCCAGTGTCCTTGAAGAGGACTGATGGTCTGGGGTGTGGAAGGGAGTCTCTTCCTTGGCGTCAGCCAAGGAATTGGGGCTCACTTTAACCCCGAGAGGTCCTGCCATCAGGGGAGCCAACATGGCAATCAGAGTATGCTGCTGGATGAGGCGGGGAAGAGATTAGGCATGGAAACGTTCCTGCATAACTTTTAAAGTGATAAAAGTGAGTTAACTGATCCCTTGGTTAAGCGTTAAGTGAACGTCCTTAATTCACTAAGCAGAGGTGGGTTTGGGGAAGAGTTTGGAAATCCCCCTCCCATGAGAGTAAGCGGTCCATAGACTTTAAACCAAAAAGAAAAAAGCAAAACTAACCGTGAGAGATGTTCCAGGAGACTGAAAGGTGGAAAATAATCCCAAGCGCAACTCAAACAGAAAAAGTTCATTTTAACCGGGAAAACTTTCTTCTCATGTAAACAATGTCTGGGAGGGGAAGAAGAACGGTGACCAAAAAGAAGCCTCTTACAGGAAATACCCAACCATTGACTCCAACCCCTCCACAGGCACAGGAAACAGCTGCAGACTTCCCTAACATGTTAGCAATGGCACTGCACCCTCTGCTGGAACAGATATCTAATGTCAACACTAAACTGGATGGAGTGCAAAAATAATTGTCACGTATGGAGAAAAGAACAGACAACTCTGAAAAAGCTATCAAGAAAATGGAGACAAAATTTAAAGATATCCAACAAAAATTGGATGAAGTAGAAAAAGAAAGATCTTCAGATAAAGGTCAATTATTACAACTTCAACTGGATAGATCTATGTATGTGTTGCGCTTTCAAAGCATTCCTATTCCTGAACAGAGAGGTGAAAACCTAAAACAACTCTTAAGTGAAACTCTGGCACCAATGACTGATCTCAAGCAAGAAGAACTACAGAATGATATGGATTTGGCATATCGGACTTATCCAGATTTTATCAAAAAGAATAAACTACCAGGCAAGCTATTTGTTAAATTATCTAAGAAATCTACCAGAGACGCTGTTTTAAAGGGTACTGCCAGCAAAACCTGGGAAATTAAAGAAGAAGTCAAAGTCTTAAACGATAACCCATTTGAGGTGAGAAAGAGAAGAAGACAATACAGAGACTTAACCTCTTTTCTTCAATCCAATACAATCACCTATAGATGGATATTCCCGGAAGGACTTGCATTTAAATATAAAGTAAAAAAAAATAAACTTGACTCCATTCAGAAAGCTAAAAAATTTCTGGAACAGCAACAAAACCCGAAAAAGGGGGGAAAGAAGCAGAAAAGCATTCATGAAGAAGAACAAAGCGAATCTGATTCACAAGATTCATCAAGCAGCTCGACTAAGACATCTGGGACCTATGAATCAGAAAAAGGGACATCTGAGACTTCTGACCCAGAGAAAGGAGAAGCAGCCCCGAAGCAGCTTAAAGTTAAACTGGAATATAAGAAGAAAAAGAAGAAACCGGATAAATGAACTGAAATAAACCATGCAATTCAAAGAGTAATCAGTATCAAAATTAACTTAAGCTATTTTTTAATAGAATGTCATAACTCAGCCTAAATTTTTCCTTCCTATTGTAGGAACGTCATATACAAAATGTATCTTTTGATTACAAATTATCCTTGCCTTATTTAGCTTCTGTTTTAGTTTTAGTGTTGTTCCCATCCCCATGCCCTATAGGATGTAGTGTAAAAAGCAATTTAAAAAACATTTGGGAAACTTTTGTTCACCATCTTGGAGTTTCATGATGGTGTAAAGACAGAATATAAATGTAATAAATACTAGTAATGATAAGTAACAGCTGGAGTCATCAGGAATATGTTTAGCCCCACTCCAATGGCATATCTGAGTGTGTCCTTTTACTTCCTCTCATATGCATGCATGGCTGCCTGTCCCCATAGGAAATGCAGACACCTGCACTTGGGGACAGTATCGCAGTGAGGTACAAAACCTGCTCCCCAGCTATCACTGATAGGGATACTGTAGAGGGGAGCAGTGTGTCACTCCTAGGAGTCTCCCCATCATAGTGGCAAGATGCTTACTAGGTAAATATATTTTCTTGACACAGAATTGAGTACTGAACAAATCCTTACCATAGTTCCCAAAGCTTATATCATTGCAAAGGGGAAATAAGTGATTTTGCTTTATTATTCATTCTCCTAAAATGTAAACTTTTTTCATGCCAGAACAGAAGAAATTAAAAATCATCGATAATCCTTTTGTCCAGCTGGTCACGTTCATTAACTGCACTGACCAGGAAACAAGCTGATCTTTATTTTGCTTCCAAGTCTATACAAGATATTTAAAAGTCAACACCATGTAAGTCTTGTTGAAGACATTATTATGATTGCTCCCATCCGCACTTCAGCTTGTTAGGTATTATTTTTATGGCAATACAGCATTTTTATTAATATGATTATCCAGAAAATTGCATTTTAAGATGTTAGTTGCCCATCTGAAAGCCATTAGCTGCTCAAAATAACTGCCATGTGATCCCATAAGATAAAAGGATACGGGATTCATTAAAGGACAACAATCAGAGCACAAAAGACTTGACAGATGTTTGCAAATGGTAATACATTCAAAATTTGGCCCATAGACTGTGATGTAGTTCAATCCTATGTATGTTTACCCAGAAGTAAATCTCATTATCTGCAGTGAGTCTTATTCTCATATTAGCATGAGCAGGATTTCAATCAGACTAATGAATAGGAGTAAAAGAACACTATTTAAGTTTGGTTCTACGTAAATAAAAAACTATTATTTTCTCATTGCTGTGTTGAGGAGTAATTATCACTGAAATACTTTTTCTAGTGCTTCAGATTTTTTCATTGTATTTAGAAGCAGAATAGTAAAATATAAATCCATAGAACTGGAGACAAAATTAAACCTTGCACAACATCAATTTTAACCTTGACATGTCTGAACTCATATCTTGACTTTTTGAACTGCAATCATTCCCAGTTTTTGTTTTGTTGTTTTCCATGCTATAAATTGTCGGCAATATTATCTTCATGTTGCTTGAAATACACTGAATGTGATGTCTGTAGAATTCTATTGAATCACAACTGTATATCCTGTTGCTTTGTTCATAATTTTGGAGTAGCTGAAATAGAGAGTAGGAAAAATATTCTAGGCCTCATTCATAATTAACATATTAGTCAAAATGAAGTTTATCTCCCTTGAGGCAGTTATGTGTGTGGGCTTTCACCATGCAAACTAGCAGAAAGTAGATCCTGTTGCAAACACGTGCTACATATTACCATATTTACATTTTCCTGTTTGGAAAGATGGGAAGCTTGCAGAGGTCCTAAGTTAGGTGAGCCGAGAGATGAAACCTTAAACCGTTTCATGCTTATTTATTTTATGATCCTATTGGGCCCAGTGTTTATCCAGATTGTTCAACCATCTGGATTAGATAATTTGTTGGAAATTAACAATGTTTGATGGTTATCGGACTCTGAGTGATTAAAACTGGTTGAAAATTTATGGAGGTAGGCAAAGACATCCTAGCATTGAGGAGTGAATTTCCATTAGCAAAACCCTGATCCATGGATCACTGTCACTCTGCCTCCTTATTACCCATTAGTTGGACGGCAAGATGGAGCATAAAATACTACTGAACAGTGCAACATTCTAGACCATAAAAACTATTTGAAATTAGAAGCTGAAAACCTGTGTAGTTTTCGATATGTCTCTGTTCTTCTAGTAAACTGGGCAGGAAATCCAAGTTGTACCCTGAAACAGAATAAAGGTGCAAAACCCATTAATCTGTCACTGAAATGACTTCAAGGAATGTAAATGTTCAGTAAACATTTTAGTACTGTGCATGAGGATAACAAAGCGCAAGAAACAGGGAATGCAGGAATGAAGGCTGTCATCCTACCCACATTTACTGGGAAGTAAGCCCCACTCAACTCATTTGGGACCTGCTTGCAAGTAAACATGCACATCAAAATGTTCTTGATACATGTAAGAGAGCCAATTTGATCTACTGGTTACAGGGTTGCCAGGTCCTAAAGAGCTGCTTGTGGGGGGCTCTAGGATCTTCTCTGGGGCATTCCTGCGCACATGTTTTGTGTGCCATGATAGTGTCACCCAGAAGTGATGTCATCACATCGTGGATGTTGGTGGGGGGGTGACGTTTTAGATTTTGGGCAAAATTCTATGGTTTTTTTTGTCTTCAAAACCATAGCGTTTGCCCAAAAACTAGAGCTTCACCCCTGATGTTCCACACTTCCAGGTGATGTCATTGCATCAGGGACGTCACCAGGCTATGTCCCTGTTTGGTGGTGGAGCTTCCCTCACTGGCCAGCTGGCTGGCAGCGGATTGAAGCCCCCAAAATTGGGGGAATCCCCACCTGGACCAGGGGGTTGGCAACCTTAAGTGGTAAGAGCAGCAGACTCTAATCTGGAGAACTGGCTTTGATTCCCCACTCCTCCACTTGAAGCCAGCTGGATGACCTTGGGTCAGTCACAGTTTTCTAAGCCCCCAAAATAAATCTACCTCAACACACACACACACACACACACACACACACACACACAAAAGAGCTAGAGTTTCAGGCTGCGAGACAATCTTCAGATCTCCTGGCTGTACTACACCCACTGTCATAAGATAATTATTAATTATTATTGCTACAAATGAGATCTTTTTCTTTTTTGTCAGTTAAATATCCCTCCGAATGTTTTGTTGCCCTGCTGTACCCTTATGCCTAGAAGTAACTCTCAGGATACCTGTGCAATATCACCTTTCTCGCTTCCTTCCAGTTCCTCAATGAAAATCTACTTTTTCTGTGAAGCCTTTGGCACAACAGTTCCCATTGTCTACTGAAACACAGTCTAAGCACGTGTAACTGGAATAAATGCATATACTTTCACTGTTTCTCTAAATCTTTACCTTCCCTTTCATTTCTTCCTTGTTTCCATTTTTAGACTGTAAGCTAGTTGGAGTGGGGAACGTCCTTCCTTTACATATTGTTAGCATTATAAAACAACTGTGATAATGAAACAATGCTCTTTATTATTACTTTTGCCATCAGTAAATTCTACAGGAAAATGGGGGCTATTTGTCATTGGGATTTATGAAACGCAAGGATTTTAGTAGCCACAAATTAACATCTTTAAAAAAAAACAAAAAACCCTAATGAATCGGTTAATTGTGGCAGTAAATGCCAAATGCATAATCATAATCATTTTATGTCCCCCGAGGCAAAGTTGCTGTCTATATGATACCACTGGAAAAAGAGATTAATAAACAGAGTCACACCCTTCTAAACACATTAACTTCAGTGGACTTAGAAGGGTGTATCTCTGTTTAGCATTGCACAGTAAGGCTGCATCCATACACCATAAAGCTGCATCCATACACCATAAAATATTGCACTAAAGCAATAATTTGCTTTGTGATCATCTTGTCCAAAGAGAAAAATACCACTGTATAAAGAAGAGGGCAACCAAGGGGTTGGGTGCACTTTTCCTACAAGTAAAGACTGGAGAGTCTGGGGGACATGACAGAGGTTTAGAAAAATGAGATAGAGAAAGTAGATAAAGGGATTTTTTCTTCCCTCATAATACTAGAACTCAGGGGCACCCAATGAAGTTTTGTTTTGTTTGTTTAGTTTGCTAGGCCACCCTTCCCTACAAGTAGGGCTCAGGGCAGCTTACAACAGAATAATATACAAGCTCTTTAAATTAAAACCAACATTAAAACCATCTAACAACATATCAGTAAATAAAGTTGATGGGCGCTAGGTAACAGGATAGACAAATGGAAAACCCTTCCACAACAAAAAAATAAATTGTGGCATTCACTGCTGCATCAGGACATCTGCCTGAGTATGACCCCGCACACCCAGAGCTGTGGGAGACCTGGGTGGAACACCTGAAATATTTCATATTATTCCAGGGCATCACCAATGCCAACAAGAAAAAGGCCCTCCTGCTCAGAACCTGTGGAATTGCCACCCTTTGGCTGGTCCAGGGCCTCATCACGCCCAACACCCTGGAAACAACCCCTTACGAGGACCTTTTAAAGGAGCTCACTGACCACTTCACGCCTCAGCCCACCAAGATGGCGCACTGCATGGACTTCTTTTCATGCCAACAGAAGCCCAATGAGGCGGCCACTGACTTTGTTGCCGACCTTTGCCAGCTAGCCCTCCACTGTGGGTTCTCGAACCTTGATGAGACCCTACTTGAGTGGTTCGCCATGGGTAACCAGGAAACGAAGCTCCGCTGCAAGCTCATCAGCCACGAGGAACTAACCCTGGTCACTACACTATGTGAGGCCACCGCCTTTGAGAAGGCCCATAGGGACCGCCAACTCTCCAGCGTGCACCAAGCCTCCATTCCCTCAGCTTCAGATGCGTCAGATGAGGAGGAAGCACATCAGGTCCGCCACCGCTCAACTCATTGCAACCCGCAGCCGTCCACATCCCCCACACATCCCGCTAAGATGACCGCACCACCTCTCTGTGCCAGCTGCAGAGAGGACCATGAACCTGCTGGACCTGCGGCAAGATGGGCACGCAACAACCCACCAGGAGTCCGGGGAGCTACACCCCCCGCTGTCTGCCAGCATAAGGTACTGAACTTGCCGCGGGACACCCCCCATAAAATAAAAGTGACTGTACTTATAGAGGTAGCGCCTTGCGAGACAGAACTGGACATCGGGTCCTCTATTTCTATAATTTTGGAAGAGACTCTGGAGGCTCTGTCCATGGGGGGGGGTCCCCACCTTAAGCCCACTGGTTTCACCCCCCAGGACTTCAAAAAAAAATGAGGTGGCCACCAAAGGGTGGAGCAAGTTACAAAGTTATTCACATTTTGTCTTTCCTCCTTTTTTTGTTTACGGATACCTACATGGTCATCATTAATTTCATATATTTGGACAGCTAAATTTCCCCAGGTTATATCAGTACCTCCTTTTCACTGCTCCTTGTGTGCAAATTTCTCTACTACTGCCTATTTATTCTGAGATCTTTTAAAGACCCACTTCTTATCTGCAATGAAATGAAACCACATGGAAACAATATAACAAGGCATTTAAATGATATAGAAAGCTGGTTTGGCACAAAGAAAAAAGAGCTATGATCTAGGTAGTTTCTAGGTCAAACCTTGCCTCATCTAGAAACTCAGTAGGTGACCTTAGACAAGCCACTTTCTGTCTCAGCCTCCCTCCCCTTAATATAAAGACAATAATATCATAAAGGGGTGTTGTTAAGATAATGGGTGTGGAGTATTTTGAACACTTAATTCACTATATAAATACTAGATATTTTCATGAAATTCTTGATTACTTTGGCAGTTTCAATCAAGTCAGAACAACTGCTGTGATCCCCCCCCCAATTATATTGGCCAGTGGAGGAGCTGCTACACCCAAATGGCTTGCAATGTAGAGCTGCCAGCATGTAGCTTCACTTCAAGTGCACCCACACTACAATCTGCACACAACAACTGGCTCTAAGGTTAGCTACATCAGACTTACAAATAATACCTGGTTTCTACTGGGTTGAATGCCATCACTTACTAAAAATTATTTGCAAATTCCCTGCTATCTAGAAAGATAAAGAACTTATAGATAAATTCACTGCCATTTTTCAAAAAGAGTCTTCTGGCACCTATTCTAGCATAATTTTTCATGGACTTTCTTTGTCCCACGTATTTTATGTTTTATTTATGTTATTTATAGTCTGTCTTTTTCAGTGGAACACAATGCAAATTACATAGAGTAGGTCAGTAGAATTCAGTACGTTTGGATTGTAGAAATCTGGAACTCAGAAGAAACCTGAAAATTGTTTTGGTGTAGCAGAGGGGTGAGAGGTGGTCCTGCAGATGGACCAAGGTCATGATGGGCTTTGTATCTGATAGCCAATGTCTTCTATTGAGCTGGGTAACTGATAGGGGTGTGCATTTGGGTCTGAACTGAAAATATACCCCCAAAATACCTTATCAGTATTTTGGGGTATATTTCAGCATCCCAAATGTATCCAGGATTTTAGGGGAGAACTGGGGGAGATCCCCCCCAAATCCCGGATATATTTGGGTGTACTGACCCACAGGATTCTGGTCTCAGGTGGCAGTGTCTGTTCCCCAAAGGTGTCAGGCAAGAGGGCTTTCCAAAGGCAAAGTCATTTGGTCTAGAGGTAAGGGTTCCAGAAGTCAGGTTAGGTAGAGTTATCCAGTACAAGGGTCAGGTTCCAAGAATAAGGCAAGGCATAGTTGGTAGCTTAGCATCGATTGTACACATTGCTTCCATGTGTAACAGCCTCCCTTGAGTCGATCGCGACGAAGCAACAAGAGCATCTTATGGGACGTTTATGAAATCCTATGAGGTGGCAGTCAAAGCTGCGAAGAGGGAGTTCTAAGCAGGCTTGATTGCGTCTGCTAGCTCACGTCCAGCGCAATTATTTAGAACAATTCGGTCTTTAACAGCTCTGCCATAGGGCAGACAAAACACTAGGGAATTGGACATTGGCTGAGAGGCTTTTGCGAGCTATTTTGCAGATAAAGTCTTGGCGCTCCGCCACGACCTCCCCGCCACAGTTGAGACATTGAGTGAACTCGAGGCTCCATGCATGTCTTCTGGTTCCATTCTGGATTATTTCAGTCCACTCAGCCTAGAGGAAGTTGACAGACTGATCTCTACTGTACGCCCAACCACTTGCAGCCTTGATCCGTGCCCCTCCTGGCTAATTAAAGCTGGCCACGAGGGGTTGCGAAGTGCTCTCAGGGATATTATCAACAAGTCCCTCTCGGAGGGACTGTTACTGGGAGCTCTCAAGGAAGGGATGGTCCGCCCCCTCCTTAAAAAGCCATCTCTGGATCTGGTTGAATTGGCCAACTATTGGCCGGTTTCCAACTTGCCTTATTTGGGCAAGTTGATTGAGAGGGCGGTGGCGATACAGTTGCAGAGCTTTCTGGATGACGCTTCCATGCTAGATCCTTTCCAGTCCAGTTTTCGCCCTGGCCATGGGATGGAGACAGTACTGGTCATGACCTCCAGAGACATCTGGATTGGGGGGGATGGCAGTGCTGCTGTTGCTAGACCTGTTGGTGGCGTTCGACATGGTCGACCATCAGCTGCTTGCCCACCGCCTCGCCGACATGGGAATTCAGGGGCTCACCTTGCAATGGCTTGTCTCCTTTCTCCAAGGTCGGGGACAAAGGGTGGCTACTGGGGAGCAGCAGTCCCGAAGGCACCCACTAGTGTGTGGTGTGCCCCAAGGGACTGTGCTCTCCCCGATGCTATTTAACATCTATATGCGCCCCCTTGCCCAGATTGCCCGGAGGCATGGGCTGGGTTGTCACCAATATGCAGATGACACCCAGCTCTATCTGATGTTGGGCGGTCAGTCTGACTACCCCGGAAGATCTGGACCAGGCGTTGCAGGACGTGACTGGATGGCTTAGACTGAGTCAATTGAAATTGAATCCAACAAAGACGGAGGTCCTGTGCCTGAATCAGAGCTGTACGGGGGTAGGGATCCCACTCCCAGCCTTCGGTGGGGCGCCATTGGTGCCAGCTCCGAGGGTCAGGAGTTTGGGAGTGCTCCTGGATGCTTCCTTATCAATGGAGGCCCAGGTAGCAGCTGCTGCCAAGGCAGTCTTTTACCATCTTCGGCTGATTAGGCAGTTGGTTCCCTTCCTCGAACGCAATGAACTGGCTACAGTGATCCATGCTGTGGTCACCTCGAGGTTGGACTACTGCAATGCTCTCTACATGGGGCTGCCCTTGGTGCAACTCCGGAAGCTGCAGCTGGTGCAGAATGAGGTGGCCAGGCTGCTGATGGGCCTCCCCAGGTGGGAGCACATCCAGCCTGTGCTTAAGACTCTGCACTGGCTTCCAATAGCATTCCGGATTCGCTTCAAGGTGCTGGTTTTGACCTTTAAAGCCCTTTATGTTCAGGGACCGGCCTACCTGAGGGACCGCCTTTCCCCGTATGTTCCCCAGAGAGCACTGCGATCAGGATCCCAAAACCTCCTGGACCTCCCTGGCCCTAAGGAAGTCAGATTGATGGTAACCAGGATGAGGGCTTCTTCGTTTGTAGCTCCGTCCTACTGGAACGAGCTCCCTGCCGAGATGAGGGCCCTGCGGGACTTTCACAGTTCAGAACTTTTTAGGCAGGCATTTTTAAGCAGATGGTCTAGACATGCTAAAGGTCATGCTTGCAGCCAGCTGCCCGGGACTAGTCCTGCAACTACTCATTTGTGTCATCAGCAAGCAGTTGGCATTGAGCCAGGAGGCCTGCACTTCGCTGTCTCTATTGTAGCTCTGTTCTTAGTTTTTATCTGTGGTGCTCTAAGGGTGTGGGAGATACTGGAGGGCTGGAAGCAACCAACTGATTCACCTGCTGGATCAGGGCTGGATCAGAGCCCCAGCGGAGCCTGCGGGGAGAACTCTCCCCACAGGATCAGGTGCTTCGTGGGCTCTGTTGGGCAGTCCGTTTTAAACCTAGCTGCTTAGCAGAGCCCCAGGGGCTACAGGAACAGCTGCTTTGAGGGCTCTGTTGGGCAGTCCAGTTTAAACCGGGCTGCCCAGCAGAGCTCCAGCTGATCTGCAGGGAGAGTTCTCACTGCAGGATTAGCTGCTTTGTGAGCTCTTTTGGGTTGTCCAATTCAAAGGAACCACCCAAAAGAGCCCCAGCTGAGCCACCTCTCGTCTTTTTGTGTGTGTCTGTGTGTAGCATGGATGGGAATACATAATGATTTTTTAATTCAGATTATTCATATACTTATATTTTTCTGGTTTTATGAATTTCTATATTAAGATTTTATTAGGATTTAATAAAAGCCTACTAAGTGGTAAGTCCTCTCCTTTGTAGGTTCTTGCTGATGTTAGCAGACAAGAAACAACTTTCTTTTTTACCTGCTTTTATGTTAAGTTCCTTTTTTATGGATGAAATAGCTATGTAGCTGTCTGGTGTTTTTAACAGGCCTTCAGTGCAGTATTGCTGGTATCGCATAGGTTTTTCAATAGACGTATTTGCTTGAAGTATAGAGTTCATGATTTTAGTTGTTTGGGGTAAAACTCTGCAGTGTCTGGGTCAGCATGGGCTTTAGTTTAATATCTGAAAACAACACCTTTTGTTTGGGTATGAAGAATCCTTGGGAATTATTAATAAGGTTAGGTTAAATAAACATTTAAGATATCATGTAGTCACACCTTTTCCTGTAACTGACCAATGAATGAATGACTACTAAGATGATGTTCTGTTATTTTGTGAACAATTATACTTTCTGGATGTTATCTTTCTGACTATGTCATTCTGGGTATAAAACTTCATGTATTTCCTTATATTGCTCAGAAAGCAGTCAATTTTTGATAGGCTGGTTTGGCCTAGATGTTTTCAATTGTGGCTTGGGAAAATATTTGTACAACATGTTTGTGTACGTGTGGCTTTGCTGCTGCTTTTTTTCCCTTTGTATTTTTTGGTTCAGGTCTATTGGACCTGAAAAAAATCCAGGATTTCCGAAAAACCCCAGGTCCAAATACATAACCAGTATTGGGATATGTTTTTTACCAGGATTCCTGAGATTTTTTTGGGTCCAATCAAACTGAAAAATACAGAGGGGAAAAAATTGCACACCCCTAGTAACTGGTGGGCAGCCAATGGACTGCAGAATGGGAGTAACATGCATGCTCCATCTAACTCCTGATAATAGCCAAGCTATGACATTCTGCACCAACTGGTGTCTCCAAGCTAATTTTCATGGGAGATATATGTGGACTTCATTACAATATTCTCAGTGTTACTGTGGCATTGATCCAGATGGTTAGATTGGCTGTATCAAAGTAAGGGCCATCTTCTGGTGTAGACTGAATTTGAAGAAATCATTTGTTGGCAGTCGCATTAACGTGCTTCAACAGCAGTAATGTTGGACCTACTATAACCTCAAGGCTCTTAACTGAAGATTTTTTGAGTGCTTTATATAGGGAAAAGGGTCAAAGAAGAGTTATTCAAATCATAGTCATAACATGGCATAAGGACAAATTGTCTTTCCCAATCCTAGTATTAAAGTCTCCTGCTATAAAAACTTCTGCCCAGGGATAATTGGCCTCACGTTTCTCTATATACTTGTTCAGTGTAACAAGTCAGAGCCAACAAGTCAGCATATCAGCTATAATGAGCTATACACCTTTATAAATAGAAGGCAAAGATCAATAAATTTAAATAGAATTCCTTGCACAATAATAGAGCAGTAAGGTAAGGGCATATACTCAGATTATAATAACTCCAAGACTAAACACCAGCCCACTATATGGCAACCATAGTGCCCACTTACAGTTGTAGGAATAAAAAAATAAACATAACCTAACAGCTATAAAAAGAATATATCAATTTCTACCCATGTTTCTGTTACCATCAACGGTCTGCCCTGTTGTTTGGGGAAATTAGCTAGGCAGCAGGCAAGGCCAGAGGGGTACAAGGGACCTTTACACCAGTTTATACCAAGGTCCGGTACAGAAGGAAGACTCCAAATTTGAAGAGTAAATTAAATAGTTTTTATTAAAGTTTTTCCCTAATTACAAGCATACTAAGCATTCAAAAAGAGCAAACAATACAGAACTAAGAAATCAGAGATGATTGATAGTGAATAGTGGGGTCAGTTACTGGGTAATACTACCTGTCCAGATGTGCAGAAGTCCTTGAAGAGAATAACTACCATTATGCACTATAGGGGGGCCAGAGAAAAAGAGAAAGAGTTGGGGGTGCATGGATGTAGAATTTATCAAACAATGCTGACCAATAGGAGGTCTTGAGGGGCTTGTATCAGGTGAAGACAAAAGATTACCTGGGCCAATACTGAGTGGGTGTGGCATCAGGAGGAGCCAGACCAAGATGCAACCAATGACGTTCCAGAGGGGCAGAGTCAGGCTTAACAATGGCCTTGATTAGATTAAGCCAGGTGCTGGGTGGCTAGCTGAATGGGTTTTCTGACCACTAATGGTCCAATCAAGGCAGTTTGAAAAGGTTCCCAAGTACAGCCAAAAGGTGTGAGATGAGTCCCTGATTAGCATTAGGAAGGATTGCTAAACATTTGAATGGATGATTGGTTTATCTCGATACTCTGAAAGATGAAGCAGAAAATGGCAGGTTTGGAGACAAAGGATTTTCACATAGACATGGGTTCACACAAAAGGGCTAGGTGAAGTTCTGGAGATAGAAGGGCTATGTGCCAGGCGGAAACTGAATAGACTTTAGAAATGTAGATACCTACCTGGTGGAACCCATTGTTTCATATGCATACTTTTGCTGGGTGTGGGGAGAAGACTGGAGATTCACTCTGAGAGCTGTCTTATGCCAATGGAGAGCCTTTTCCCAGAGTTATGGCTTGCTCTGTGTTCAGAACTAGAAGTGTCTTCCTTGGTCTGGGTTTGTGGGACTCTGGCTCAGTTTGGAAAGTAGGGTGCCCTTGTTGCTGGGGCTCCTCTGGGCTACATTTCTTGCACTAAAATAATGTCATAGCTACACAAAAAAAATCCAAATATTAGCAAGGGTCAGCTGAACCACTTTGGAAGTGGGGTGCACAATCAGGGCCCAGTGTCAGCATCTGATAAAGTGGGTTGTAGTCCAGGAAATTCATGCTAGAATAAAGAAGCATTTAGAAGACACATTGGTTTTTATTGCAACCCACATGGCTAATTCTAAGAAATATTCAAATGTAAAAGAAGCCAATGTTGGATCAGGCCAACGGCCCATCCAGACTATCACTCTGTCACACAGTGGCCAAAAATAATAAGTGCCATCAGGAGGTCCACCAGTGGGGCCAGGACACTAGAAGCCCTCCCACTGTCCCCCCCCAAGCACCAAGAATACAGAGCATCACTTGCCCCATTTGTATTGTATGGAATCTAATTACCATGCATATTTGCAAATATTCTAACAGTCCATGTATTTACTATGCATTAATTCCCACTATGTTCTCTCTAGGTATGCTTTACTTTGAAATGGCTACTTGTAAGCAAACCAACAGAGATTTTTGCTAAGAGGATGTAATTACATCACCCCTTTTCCTTGGTAAATATATATTCAGCAGCTACTTTGCAGTCATTGACATTTTTTTTTCTTTTTCCAAAACAATTTTATTAATTTTTGTCAAAGATACATAGTTTAAACAGGGTGATTTCTCACTAGAGCTGCCTCGCAGCACAGCGCCGTTTGCCCCAACACAAACATGTCAATTTCACACCCGAGGCTGCGGGGCTGCATTTGACTCGGGGCTTTGTCCAATTTCCTCCGCAGTTTCGTGATCCTCAAAAACCAGGATCACAAAACTGTGGAGGAAATCGGGCGAAGCCCTGAGTCAAAATGCAGCCCCGGAGCTTCAGGTGTGAAATTGACATGTTTGTGTCGGGGCAAACGGCAGCTGTGCTGCGAGGAAGCTCTAGTGAGAAATCGCCTACAGAGTTGAAAGGGACCCCCAGGGTCATCTAGTCCAACCCACTGCACAATGCAGGAAATTCAAAAATACCTCCCCCCCACACACTCCCAGTGACCCCCTGCTCCATGTCCAGAAGATGACAAAAAACTTCGAGGATCTCCAGCCAAACTGGCCTGGAGAAAAACTGCTTCCTGACCCCAAAGTGGCGATCGGCATTTCCCTGGATGTGTAAGAAAAGGAGCCTCTGTAATGGTTTCCCAATCAAACTTTTCAAAGGTTATATTTTCTAAAATAGGATTCCATTTCCCCAGGGGGTTATATAGCTCACGCTCGTTTTGATCACATGAATTATATATAGATATGGTTTCTAGCATGAAAAAATCCTATACTTTATGACACCAGAATTCCATGCTTGGGGGATGACTATCTTTCCAACTTTTAGCTATTGTTACCTTAGCGGCTGTTATTAATATGTTGATTAACAGTAGGTGGACCATTTTCCGGCCAGAGATTTAAAAGTAATAGCTTTGGGTCGAGAGGTATTTCATCAGCATGTGCTGTCCTTTAAGTACGTCTACTATCCGAGCGATGTCAGCCCGCTTCCAGGTGAGGAATGTGTTCCTGTCTTGTGCCGGGTGGTATTGCCATACCATCGTGGCTATCATTGTTGCCTTATAGTATAACTGTAGATTAGGAGTGGCCATGCCTCCTTTCCTTTTTGCTCTGCACAAGGTATTATGTGGGACTCTGGGTGGTTTGAATTGCCAAATGAATTTGTTGATGTCACTCTGCCACTTTTTCAACTGCTGGTCTGAAATGAAAACCGGTAAGGTACGGAAACAATAAAGATATTTCGGCAGAATATAGGATCTTACAATATTAATTCTGTCTGACCAAGTAAAAAAACCAGTGTTCCAATTTGTCAGTTGCGCCATGTTAGTCTTGTGTAAGTCAGAGTAGTTGACTTTCACAATATTAGCCATGTCTAAGGGGATCTTTATACCAAGGTATGAGAAGTAGTTTTGTGACCATTGGTAGGTGTAGTTTCGCTGAATTATCTTCTTCATGTTTGACGTCACATTAATGGAGTGTAGGATCGATTTTTTGTTATTGACTTTTAAACCTGCTACAGTGCTGAATGTGTCCAAAGTTTGTTGGAGCGCCAATAGAGATGATTCAGGCTTTGTCAGGTTTAAAACAATGTCATCCACAAACAAACTAAGTTTGAATTCCTTCTGGTTGATGGTGATGCCATGTATTTTTGAATTATTTTGTATGGCCCAGGCTAGTGGCTACATAGCTAACACAAATAAAATAGGCGAGAGTGGGCAGTCTTGCCATGTACCCCTACATAAAAAGATGTCATTTGAGGCCGAGCCATTTATCAGAAGCTTTGCCTTAGGTTCAGAGTAGATTGCTTGTAGTGATCTACGAAAAATAGGACCAAATTGCATATAAGAAGGGCGTCTAGGTACTTAATTTCTAAAGAGCCGAAAGCTTTTCAATGTCGATTGAGACTAGTATAGAGTTATCCATCTTCTGTTGTCTTCCATAATGTATAATATTTAGGGTTTTGCGTATGTTGTCAGAGATGTCTCTGGCTGCTATAAATCCTGTTTGATCTTTGTGCATGTGACGTCCTCCTTATTGGGGAGGACTAGTTTCACTTTAAAAGTGTTCTGTATTTTGTTTAACTGGGTAGAATCTGCTGCCACCAGGAAATTTTAAGGATTTCCAAACCTTTATGCTTTTACTTTTGCTCTTACTGGTTAGGTAGACCGAGTTCAAGGCTTACGAGGAACTATGTGGTCCTGGGAAGTATTTCTTTCAGAGCTGGTATACTTGAATGAAAGAGGATTTATTGAAATAAAGCATAAATAAGAGGGTAGTACAATGTAACTAGTAATGTGTAAATACTGAACAATTTATTTGGTATCCCACACAATCTTCTCTCTCACTGACAGGGGACTTTTCATGTAACTTTGTAACACTTGTTTATCTCAATGCCATATACGTTTACTGTTTCACTCCAGTCTGTTATGACACACAGACTTTCCTATAACTTTTCTTCACTTAAACTTTACTTTTTCCTAGACATTCAGCTTTTAGATCTCTTTCCTTTTTCTCTGAACAACATCAACAGACAGCTTAACTGCTTCCACACCAAACTAACTGAACATCAACTGTCAAGATCTAACTTAAACTACTGACTGACTCACATACTCATCCAACC
>NW_015173688.1:866722-928397 GCF_001447785.1 Gekko japonicus | reverse complement strand
GTGTATGTTTTGTGCTGACTAGAAAAATAAGTATAATCCCTTTCTGTGTCATGCTGTTGTCTCCATAAATCAAATAAACCTAAGTTCTCAGTTAAAGTGTGCATTTGTTTGGGTGCATTACCCTTTGCTTTACTACCTGCCTTGTTTTTATGGTGAGAGATCTGTCCAACCCTGTTTGCATCAAATAATTGAGGTCTCCTCCCAAAATTATCGGACCTCTCTGGAATTTTATTAGTTTAGACAAACAAATTTTCATAAAACATAGTTATTCTCGATTCAGGGCATATACAGATGCCACTGAGATGGGGCTTTCGTTCAGCGTGCCTCTGAAAAAAATATAGCGACCCATGTGATCAATTTCACTATCTTCTAGTTTAAATTTGGTGGTTTTAGAAAATAAAGTGGCTGTCCCCCTTGTGACTTCGAGGACCCATGTGCTAAGTGTTGACAGCATACTTATATTTCTTCCTATTACCATATTTTTATTGAAGAGCACTTGACCTAGGCCAAAAATATCCTTCAACTTTCATATTTATTTACAGAATGGCAGTAGCACTAAGAAAAACTCTAGATCTCACAGGTTGTCACAGTTTCATGGAACAAGAGGTCCATTTCTACCACTTGAGTATCTTGTTGGCAAAAAATAAATATGGCATTGGAATTAATTAGGAGATGTGGTGTCACTACTTATGCAGAGAATTCCATGAGGACACAGATTTGAGAGTGCACTTTGTGCCGAAACTCTCCTGCCTTTCGCAGGGCAACAGCAAAAGATGTATTGCCACTTCTTTTCTTACTAAGCAGTTGAAACTTTTTTATGCTTTAACTTTGGTAAAAGCAAAACTGTATTTTGAAAAGCTGTACCTACCTAACCTTTCTTTATATTAAAGGGACACAGCTTTGCTACTTCACATTTGTTCATTTAAGAGCTGAAGCCCAAAACATTCATTTTATTTGGGCTCTTTTATATTGGATGAACTTGACACTTATGCACCAATCTTAAGCCTCTTCTATAGAAGTGCAACCATTGAAATAAACAAGACTCACTTCTAAGTGTTGGGACATGAAAACCAATTTGATATATGGCATCAACAGCTGGGTTGAATAGCTCAGGCGTTTGAATAAGAAAACATATCCATATAAATATTCCTTTCACACTCCACATTTACTTGTGATCTAAATGTTACAATGTTAAACAGCAGTTTTGGCAATTTTACACAAAAATACTGTTTCAAATTAAGATGTTTGATAAGTAGGGACGTGTGAGATTTTCAGAGGGAATTCCCGTCTGTTCCCTGCTTCTTTTTGTCCCCCTTTCCTGCCCCATCCCTGCTTTTTGCCCCCTTACCTCATCCATCACAGCTTTTTGCCCCTGTCTTTTTGCCCCATTTCCTACCCCTTTCACTGCCTTTCTGTCCAATTTTGCCCTCAATTCCCGCCCACTTTTACCACTTTCTCTTCCTTCTCCCCTCCCAAGCATTGCTTTCAGTGCCTTTCCAGGCCAACAGCCTCCCATTCTCTTGGGTTACTGGTAAATTACTACTACTACCTCATACTGCATCTTAATTTACTAGTTTTAATCAGAGTGCTACAATATTGCCAACACCGGGATTCACGGGTTTGACTTGCAGTGGCTCTTCTTGTTTCTTCAGGGTCGGGTACAAAGGGTGGCCATTGGGGAACAACTATCCGGAAGGCACCCACTGATTTGCGAAGTGCCCCAAGGGGCAGTGCTTTCCCCGATGTTATTTAACATCTATATGCTCCCCCTTGCCAAGATTGCCCGGAGTCACGGACTGGGTTGTCACCAATATGTCGATGACACCCAGCTCCATATGTTGCTGGACAGCCAGTCAGACTCTAGTCTGGGAGATCTGGACTTGGCGTTGAAAGCTGTGGCTGGTTGGCTTAGATGGAGTCGACTGAAATTGAATCTGACAAAGACTTAGGTCCCATGCCTGAGTTGGAGCGGGTCAAAGTTAGGGATCCCACTCCCGACCTTCGATAGGGCACCATTGGTGCCAGTGACAGAGGTTAAAAGCTTGGGAGTGCTCCTGGATGCCTCCTTAACGATGGAGGCCCAGGTAGCAGCGACTGTGAAGTCAGCCTTTTACCATCTGTGGCTGATTAGGCAGTTAGTTCCCTTCCTTGAATGCAATGACCTGGCAACAGTGATCCATGCAATGGTCACCTCGAGATTGGACTACTGTAACACTCTCTACATGGGGCTGCCCTTGTCCCAAATCCAGAAGCTGCAGCTGGTGCAGAACACAGCGGCCAGGCTATTGTTGTGTCTCCCTGTGTGGGAGCACATCTAGCCTACCCTAAAAGCACTGCATTGGCTGCCTATAGCATATTGAATTCAGTTCAAGGTGCTGTATCTTACCTTTAAAGCCCTATATGGTCAGGGACCTGCATACCTAAGGGACTGTCTTTCCCCACATGTTCTCCAGAGAGCACTAAGATCAGGGTCCCAAAACCGTCTGGCCCTTCCGGACCCTAAAGAAGCCAGGCTAGCTGTGATAAGGGCCAGGGCCTTTTCAGTGGCGGCCCCGCACTGGTGGAATGAGCTCCCAGATTACATCAGGGCCCTGCGGGACCTTTTACATTTCTGCAGGGCCTGTAAAACGGAGCTCTTCCACCAGGCCTTCAATTAGGGTGCCGCCTTTCCAATACTGAGGCCCTGGCCCCAATATCAACACCAACTTAATAACCAACAGACTGGCAAAAACCCAAACTATGGCGGTAGCTGACTACTTGGATACTGAGAGAATGCCGCCATCGTTTATGATTGTACTAGCACCTTATGATGTGTTTTATTTTATATGTTGTGGTTTTATTTAAATCTTGTGTTTTAACATATTCTGCTGTTTTAACATATATCCTGTAAGCCGCCCTGAGTCTGCCTTGGCAGGGAGGGAGGGATACAAACTAAACAAACAAACAAATTAAAAATAGAAAAAGCTAGACCCCATTTGAATTGCTGCGAAAATCTATCAAAAATGCATAAAACTTTGCAACTAAAATAGTGATAGATGTGCTATTATATTCTAATAAAAGAGGCAATGTCTCCATGTGATCTATATTTTGGAGCAAAGGAAGAATTAAAAGATTTCTAGGTTCAGAAAAATGATTACATTCAATGGACATGTGATACACCTGCACCACAGTCGCATACTCTATCAGAGTATGGTTATCTTAAGATACTTTCCTTTCAATACTCTAGTTGGTAGGGTATTAAGGCATGCCAACATAAAGGCACACCTACAGCAAGAAACAGTCAAATATGAGCAATAATTGGGGAGCTCACCAGGTATAAGAACAAACATGTCATGCTCTACAGATTGTGCAGTTTTATTTGTACTTAAATAGACATTTCTTGGTCATTTATTTATTTTTATTTATTTTATTTTTCAAATATATATTCCATCCTCCCCATGAATGGGCTCAGGGTGGATCACACAATAAGTGGCTATTCAGCAGCACAAAACATAGTAATAAACAATTAGTTTAACCATTAAAAAGCATTTAAAAACAGTTTGCACCAGTACTGGTGTTGCTGGACTCTGGATTAATTTAATCAAGGCCATGTGGAGATGGTGTCTTCAGCAGGGGAAGCTGAGCTGTTTTTACACCTCGACCACCTTAACTAAAGGCGTGGTGGAACAGCTCCCTTTTACCGGCCCTGTATGGCTTCCTGTATGGCTTATGGCTTCATGTCTAGTAACTGAATAAAGGGAATCCAAGGAAAGATTGAGTAACTGTATTTGTTGCTCAACAAGTTTATCCCAGTGGGAAACAGAAGAGTCCATTCTGACTAAGTCAAGATAGCCCTCAGGATGTCAAGAGTGAATAATTTTAACTTTAAGAGAAAAATCCTTCATCCAGGCCTGAGCTTCAAAAGATGGTTGTCCTAATTCAGCTTGGATGGCTACCCCTACTACACAATTCATAATTCTGTAGATGGAACACAGGAGTTACCAAAATGGACAATTTTAGTTTCAGCGGAATTAATAGATAGTAATTTAGTGTCACATTGCTCTTTAAATTTTATCAGAGCTCGCTTCAGGCCAATCCTTGTCTGGGATAAAAGAACAGCATCATCAGCATACATTAAGACTAAAACCTTTCTGCTACCTGAGAATGAGGGAGCATAAGTATCAATTGAATGAAGGCATGTGATTAAAGATGTTAAATAAGAAGGGAGCCAAAAGGTAACCTTGTCTGACTCCTTTTTGCACTGGAATTCTTTTCAAAAGTTTCCCATCTTGTGTGAGTCTTATTTGGATGTCATTAATTTTGTGCAGTTTAATTAATAGAAGCAATACCCTTCTATCGATACCCCTGTCAGCCAATTTGGCCCAAAGCCTTCCTCTAGAAATAGAGTCAAAGGCCGCCTTGAGGTCCACAAAGGCCATGTACAAGGTATTCTTTCGATGTTTCACATATTTAAAAATAAAACAATCTAGGACTAAGTTCCTGCCTGGATTCATCTTTCTACCTGTGTTACTGATCCCACCTGAAAATCATGGTGCAAAAGACAGCCAAAAAAAAGAAAAAGAAAAGACAACAAACAGCCAGCCCTAAGAGAAGAAGGGGTGTTCTTATTAATTCTAGCAGGTAGCACCAATTCCAAAGTGGCAGAAAACCCGCAATGTGACTTGTGTTTTGAGAAAGCATGAATCATTCCCAGGGATTGTTTCCATTGCACCAATAGCATTTCTTGCATAGTTTGTAGACTCAGTTCTGCTGCTAAAGTTCTTTTGGAAAGTCTTACAGTCAGTCCAGTTATTAGATTTACAACCCATAATGTTATAGCAAACTGCAATAGTACTAAAAAAATAATTATCACGCCACCCCTACAATGTAAATTTACAAAGTTTGAGCTTGTTTTTTAAATTGTCTTGGAGTTTTGTAAAGAGTTTAATTGAGCGGCACCAGTCTATCCGGAAAATGTATCCAGTCAGAACTGCTATGAACAGCAATAAAAGTTCGTGGTGGCAGAGCCACTATGAAATTTGGTTCGTGACCCATGAACTGGCCAAAATTCATCAAGAACTTTGATTTGTGAGCTGGTTTATGCCCATCCCTAATTAGAAGTGATATGGTAAAAATCGTATTTGCCCATCACACATCTAATGGTATTTGTTCCAAGAAGGCCTTGGGTCACAGAATAGCCTGCATAAAATATGGTTGTGCTTATAGCCTGTTTATTTATTTTTTGTTGATTTTACTGAATGTGTTTACCTTTTTGGATGCTTTTCAGCTGAAGCTAATATTTTGACAGACACAGAGGCAATCTTTAAGCGAAGTTTTCACTGTAAATGTTGTAGTATCCCTTGGAAAAGAAGTGTCAGAATTAATGGGACACATTGAGATCTGGAGCTTGGCCTATTTGAACACATTTGAAGGTATTCTGACATGGGCTCAAGTCCAGTTACTGTCACGCAGATAATATTAACATAGACAAATCACTCCAAAGGCATGTGGAGACTGATGAGTATGTTGTTACAGCCTCATACAACATGCTCCAGGTGCTTTTCTTTCAGTTCATGAATTAGAACCAGCCATCCGAAAATAATCTAAATTCCATTAATGAATCATTTGAGAACTACTGTTTTAACAATACCCTTCACTAATAATATGTTATTCTTTAAATCCACCTACCTCAAACTGAGTTACACTGAATTATTTGTATTCAAGAAGCTATTCAAGAAACAGAGAAAAATTAGAATTCTAGAATTCTGAAAACCCAATTAATGATTATGTTTTGTGGGATCTGAATTGATATTATTGGGTGCAGCATTTCCAGTTTCAGAAGCCTAACATTTTGAAATGGGGTTATTTTACATGCAAATCCTACTGATGTATCCAATATATATGTTTTGAATTTTAGATTTAAAAAAAATTAAATGTGAAAACAGTGAAGTGTAAGCTTAGTGCCCAAATGAAAATGATTCTCATAAACTCAATACAGCCTTGAATACTCTTCTCCCCCCACACCCCCACCGGTGTCATGTGCAGGCAGCACCAGGGGAGATTAGAGTGAATGGGAGACTTATGCACACTTCCCTTATAGGGATTCATCCCTTCACCTCCTCAATGTGAAACCTATTTGTGCTGAAGAACATGAAAAATTTATATCTATGAAATGACAGGCTGAAAAGGAAAGAAAGCATTGTCATATTCTGCAAGGGCGGTGTGCATTCATTCAAAGGATTCCAGTGGCCATTCTCTATCTGCATTGACCTACGTGGCCAGCACAAGGCAGCATTAGATTTCCACAAAATCATAGGGTGGTGTGATGTCACTTCCAGTTTTCCCCTGGAAATGACATCATCACTGACCCAGCTGAGCTTTGAGAAGCAGCAGGGGACAGAGCTGCTGAAGGGGTGGGTGTTTTTTATTTGCTTTCAGCTGAGGAGATTTAGCTGTGTGGGAGGATAGTGTTTGGGAGTGTGTGGGTGAGTTTTAAGTTCTTGCAGAGCCTGGCTGTTTGAGAAAGGGTGATTTGTTTGACTGTAATTAGATTGACTGGGTGTAATTTGAATAGCTGCTGGCCCTGCCCTCTGCTGGGTGAGGCTTCTATTTAAGGCTGCACCTTGCTCTTTTCCTATGGCTCTCAGCCTAGGGGCTTGTAGACTAGGGGCTTTGTAAGAAGCCCAGGAAGGACCAGGAAGCCAGGGCCCTGGTCTCCTTGTCTTCCCAGTAAGGCAAGTAGACTCTCTACAAGGAGAGCCACATAAATATGAAGGGTATTAAAATGTGGGTTATATATAATTATTTTTTAAAAAATTAAAAAAGCAATTATGAAGGCAGAATGCCAGCAGTGGGCTGGGGACTATCCAGTGTTTTGCATGGAGTAGTCTGCCCACTGGACAGAAGCCTTGGGTGTATGCCTGGTGCAAGGAGCTCCTGGTTCTCAGGGAACAAGTTTGCATCCTTGAGGCCAAGGTGGCTGACCTGGAGAAGCAGAGATAGTCAGTTAGGTACAAGGAGAAGACTCTGGGGGACTTGTTAGATATGTCCCACTCTGAAAATGGCAGCCCCGTTGCTGTCACAGAGCATGAAGGTCAAGAGGAAACAGGACACCGTGCTGAGGATAAGGGGAATGTGCCCTCAGAAAGGACCTCTTCTTCAGTTGGTGAATGGGTATCCTTTTGCACCAAGGAACGATCCCTAGGGAGGGAGGGGGGCTCTCGGTAGTTGGTGATTTGATCCTTAGGCAGGTAGACAGCTGGGTGGCAAACCCATGTACTGACCATATAGTGATTTGCCTGCCTGGTGCAAAGTTAGAGGACATTACACGTGTCCTCGATAGACTAGTAGACAGTGCTGGGGAGGAACCAGTGGTTGTGGTACATGTTGGCACCAACGATGTGGGGAAATGCAGTTGTGAGGTCCTGAAGGAAAAATTTAGGCTGTTAGGCAGGAAATGCAATCCTTCTCAGAAGTATTACCTGTTCCATGAGCAGGGCTGGAGAGACAGGCACAAATCAGAAGCGCATGAAGCCCACGGACTAGTGCCTAAATCCACATATTTCTCAAGTAGACACAAAACAACCTCTTGTCTAGATTATGTATTTATTAACAGGGCAGGTACCTGGGAAGTAAAGAAAATAACTACCCATCCAATATGGATCTCTGATCATGCCCCAATAAGTGTGGAAATCATACTAGAGCATAAACAAATTAAAAGACCATGGAGATATAACAATTTGATTATGGCTAGGGAAGAGAATATACGATATATTAAGGAGCAAATAAAGCTGTACTTTCAAGAGAATAGGGGGACAGTGGAAACAAATGTATTATGGGATGCAGCTAAGGCGGTAATTAGAGGGCAATGTATTATGAAAGAGAAGGAGATAAAGAAAAAATGGTATGCTGATAGAAAAGAGAGATTACAGGAATTGGGCAAACTGCAAAGTGATCAAGTACAGAAATTCTGCCCCAACAGACATAGGTTAATTGGGGTAGCTGTCACTTCTCTACAAGGAAAAGGATTAGAATTGTCCACTGAGACTGTGACACAAATAGGTATAGATAACAAGAGCAAAGGCTGAAATAGGTATAGAAAAAGGCCTGCATGGTTAACAAACAAAGTAATAGAAGCTGTAAAAGGTAAGAAGGATTCATTTAAGCTAGAAAGCTAGTCTCAGTGAGGTAGATAAAAGGGAACACTTGTCATTCAGTCGCACAGTTGAGTCTGACTCTTTGCGACTCCATGGACCACATCAACGCCAGGCCCTCCTGTCTTTTGCATTCCTCCAGAGTTTGCTCAATTTCATGTTCATTGCATCAATAACACTGTCTGACCATCTCATCCTTTGCTGTCCCCTTCTTCTTTTACCTTCAATCATTCCCAGCATCAGGGCTTTCTCCAGTGAGTGCTCCTCATTTGGTGGCCAAAGTATTTGAGCTAAAAGGGAACACAGGCTGTGGCAAATAAAATGCAAGTCTGTGATCAGCCAGGCAAAAAAGGGATATGAGGAGCATATTATAAAAGAGATAAAGACCGAGACTTCTGGTACAGCGCAGTGAGCAAGCGGGCACTCTTCGGAACTCCTGAATCGCCCACTCCCCTCTTTACTCTTTTAGTGCTTTCCCAGCTTACCGGGGGCATCGCCAAACCTCCTGGAGGGAGGTGGGTTAGCAGGGGGCTTCACTCGGTCACCTCCTGCACTCAGCAAGTGTGGGAATGAGCCATTTTTTGCCTCGCAGGAGCGACCGAGGGAAGGAAACATGGCCCCCATGTTTTCCATTAGCTGCAACCAGCCGTTTTTAAAGACCGTTTCATTCATGTTTTTTTTTCTTCTTTTTTTGTTTCATCTTGCAACAAAAGAAACTTGTGAGTACGCAATTGCTCTCTTTATAATCTGTGATGACCCTCATTAAATGACCCCCTCAAGATCATCTCAAACCTTTGAAATGTATCAGCAGCCATGGAAAGGAACGGAGCAAATGATAGGAAACAGGCAAAAAAGGGATATGAGGAGCATATTATAAAAGAGATAAAGACCGAGACTTCTGGTACAGCGCAGTGAGCAAGCGGGCACTCTTCGGAACTCCTGAATCGCCCACTCCCCTCTTTACTCTTTTAGTGCTTTCCCAGCTTACCGGGGGCATCGCCAAACCTCCTGGAGGGAGGTGGGTTAGCAGGGGGCTTCACTCGGTCACCTCCTGCACTCAGCAAGTGTGGGAATGAGCCATTTTTTGCCTCGCAGGAGCGACCGAGGGAAGGAAACATGGCCCCCATGTTTTCCATTAGCTGCAACCAGCCGTTTTTAAAGACCGTTTCATTCATGTTTTTTTTTCTTCTTTTTTTGTTTCATCTTGCAACAAAAGAAACTTGTGAGTACGCAATTGCTCTCTTTATAATCTGTGATGACCCTCATTAAATGACCCCCTCAAGATCATCTCAAACCTTTGAAATGTATCAGCAGCCATGGAAAGGAACGGAGCAAATGATAGGAAAATGGCATTAATTGGGGAAAAGGAAAAAGATTCAGCAGTGAATTAATTAACTTAGAAAACAGTGAATTTGGATATATAACCTTGGACCAATTCAAAGAAATTCTATTTAACGAGGTGCGGCAGGCAGCTGAGGCTGCCTGCAAAAATATTATTAAGAACCTTCTAAATAAAGACACAGAATTGGAAAGCAAACAGAAACCGGAGCAGGAAGAGAAGGAGGAGCCCCCGCAATGTCAGCGTTCTGTGATTTCAGAGAAAGAGCAAGGCTACTGCCAAGATAAAAAAGCACAAGACTTGTCTTGTATGGAGACAGAAAAGAAACGCTCCCAGATAAAAAGTTGTGTAAAGTACTTTGCAAAGCGAAACAAGACAGTAGGATTTACAGAAGGAAATGCCCGAAAGCAACTTAATGAAGATACGAAGAAATGGATTAAAAAGAAAATGAGACAATTTCCAAAGAAAAAGACTAATGACTGCAAAGCACATGTGACAGATCTGATTAAACAGGAAAAATAAGATAGAGCAGATATACATGAATATAAAGAGGAGAGGCATTAAGAAATGATCATAAAGAAGAGGGTGCTTCAGGAAACAGGGTTACCATCTGTATTATGTGGTAGCATAATTCTTTTTCTTTTTTATAAAGTGAATGAAATGTGGGTGGTGTTAAAGGATGGAAATGAATGTACTGGACTAAGGCATTTTGATTTATTTTGGAATTATAATAAGAACTTTAGACCTCTGTGCAGTTTAATGGTTAAGTACTTTTGTGTTATCTTCAAAGCTTATTTCTGTTGTTGCTTAAAAGGATTATTTTTTGTTAGCATAATAGAAAGAAACTACGTACTGTAAGAAGGAATGGGGTAGTCTATTAATAACTTTTTACCTGCAAAAAAGAAAATAAGTGGTAAAAATTAATTTATATCTGACTCTAGATCATTAATTTTGAATATTTGATTTTTGGGGCTAATTATATGCTTGGATACTCCCCAGTAAATGGTTACACACATGAGTTATTTACAAAATTTTATTTCTAATATTGTTTACAGGGGTTATTTTTGTTATTATAATGCAAAGAAATGTAATAGGACTAAAATTGTGAGTATTTGTTGTTAGAATATAATATATAAAATATACAGTTAAGATTGGAAAATAAGGTCATGGACCTGTTGGGGTCTGGTTAAACATTTGGAAATTTTGCTGAGAAGACTGTTGGAGAGCTCAGCTATTGTTGATATCCGTTGAATTAATTAAAAGAAGAAAATGTGATAGGTAATTACTCTAGAATGTAAGTCTGAGAACCTCTATTTTTTGTGCTGAAACGTAGGTTGATGGATTATGAGAAATATGCGTTGATTCATAGTGGAAAAAATACATAAGATATGAAGAAATATTTTTAAGTTAATTTTATTTTTTTTAAAAAGATATATATCAAAAATAAAACTTTCTTCAAATACACTAGAAGCAGGCAACCAGCCAGGGAGGCAGTGGGGCACTTAGATGAAGGACCATAGGAAAATGGCAGAGAAGCTGAATGCATTTTTTTTGCCTCTGTCTTCACTGTGGAAGATGAGAAGTGCTTGCCCACTCCAGAACCACTGATTTCGGGAGAGGTGTTGAAAGAACCGACTCAGATTGAGATGATGAGAGAGGAGGTCCTACGACTGATAGACAACTTAAAAAATGATAAACCACCAGGCCCAAATGGTATACATCCGAGAGTTCTGAAAGAACTCAAATGTGAACTTGTGGATCTTCTGATAAAAATATGTAATCTTTCATTAAAATCTGTCTCCATTCCTGAAGACTGGAAGGTAGCTAATGTCACCCCCATCTTTAAAAAGGGTTCCAGAGGAGATCCGGGAAATTACAAGCCAGTCAGTCTGTTGTCAATACCAAGTAAATTGGTGGAAACTGTTATTAAGGAGAGAATTAGAAGACACACTGATGAACATAAACTATTGAGGAAGACTCAGCACGGGTTCTGTAAGGGAAGATCTTGCTCAATAACCTGTTAGTGTTCTTTGAGGGGGTGAACAAACATGTGGACAAGGTGGGGCCAATAGTTGTTGTTTACCTTGACTTCCAGAAAGCTTTTGTAAGAGTTCCTCATCAAACGCCCCTAAGTGAGCTCAATAGTCATGGGATAAAAGGACAAGTCCTCTTGTGGAATTAATAGGAAACAGAGAGTGAGTATAAATGGGCAATTTTCTCACTGGAGGGTGGTAAACAGTGGGGTACCGCAGGGCTCAGTACTGGATTCAATGCTTTTTAACTTGTTAATTAATGATTTTGAGTTTGGAGCAATGCTCCCTCTAAGCTATGGAGTCTTGTGAGCAAAAACTCTACTTTGTGAGCTACTGGCATTAAAGTTGTGAGTGAGCGATTTGGCTACTGCATAAATTAGTTTGCTCTGGAGCCATCCTTCCTGAGCTAAGACAAAAATCTGTGAGCCAGAGGCTAAAAAACAGTGAACTAGCTCACACTAACTCAGCTTAGAGGGAACACTGGTTGGGAGTAAGCAGTGAAGTGGCTAAATTTGCGGATGAAACTAAATTGTTCAGGGTGATGAGAACCAGGGAGAATGGGTAAGTGGGTGTCAACGTGGCAAATGGGGTTCAATGTGGCCAAGTGCAAAGTGATGCATATTGCGGGCAAAAATCCTAACTATAAATACACACTGATGGGGTCCGAACTGGCAGAGACTGACCAAGAGAGAGAGATCTTGGAGTTGTAGTAGATAACTCTCTGAAAATGTCAAGACAGTGTGCGACTGCAATAAAAAAGGCCAATGCTATGCTGGGGATTATTAGGAAGGGAACTGAGATCAGCCAATATCACAATGCCCCTGTAGAAATGCAACCTCATTTGGAATACTGTGTGCAATTCTGGTCACCGTACCTCAGAAAGGATATTATAGCATTTGAAAAAATGCAGAAAAGGACAACTGGAATGATAAAAGGGTTGGAACACTTTTCCTGTGAAGAAAGGTTAAAGTGCTTGGGGCTCTTTAGCCTGGAGAAATAATGACTGAGGGGTGACATGATTGAGGTTTACAAAATTATGCATAGGATAGAGCAGGTAGAGAAAGAAGTACTTGTCTCACTTTCCCACAATACAAGAACTCATGGGCACTCAATGAAATTGCTGAGCAGTCAGGTTAGAACAGATAAAAGGAAGTACTTCTTTACCCAAAGAGTGATTAACACATGGAAATCACTGCCACAGGAGGTGATGGCGGCTACAAGCATGGATGGCGTCAAAAGAGAATTGGATAAACATATGGAGCAGAGGTCCATCAGTGGCTATTAGCCATAAGGTATAGATAGGAACTCTCAGTCTGGGGCAAGTGATGTTCTGTATTCTTGGTGCTTGGGGGGGGGGGCAACAGTGGGAGGGTTTCTAGTGTCCTGGCCCCACTGGTGGACCTCCTGATGGCACCTGGTATTTTTGACCACTGTGTGACAGAGTGTTGGTTTGGATGGGCCATTGGCCTGATCCAACATTGGCTTCTCTTATGTTGGTATGTTCACACTGGGTGCCAGATGCTGGATGCCAACTCTATTGCATATGCTAGACAGAAGCCCTTTATTGGCTAAAATTAGTACTTTCATTTGTTCCTCAAAGGCTGCAGGAAAGCTCTGTAAAACTGGTCTGGAGATTGTAGAACACTGGTGTTGCATGCTTCCTTCGATAGATCACATGAGGAGGCAAGTCGTCATGTTCTGATCAACTCTTGTCTAAAATAATAGGAAAGATTATGTGATTATGTCTTCAGACTCAAGTTTTAATTTTTTATTAGATGTAACTAACCTGTTACTTGAGAGGTGAAGAGTAGAGTAGTAGACCTTCATATTTAATATTTTCTTTCTTAGCCAGAATGTACTTCTTATCCTACTTCCACATTCACACTGAGGTATTTATCTGACCCCACTGAAATGGATCTTTTGACATGGTTGTGAATCCAGTGCCTCTATTTGTTGCATCCACCTAGTTGTGCATGACTAGAATTGGACCAGAGGGTGTTTTCTGGTAGGCCTTCTCATATTATATAGTTGTATAAACCTTCCTCGGCTCAGATACTTAATCAAATATTCTCCTTTCAATCTTGGCTTAGAGTCAGGCTTACTCCCTCTGCTTCTTCCGTGTTTACTGCATCTTTCTCTTCTATCATCCACTTTATTGTATATTAATTTTTAGGCTGATATACAAAAATTTGGGATGCTGTTCACTTATGTGTGGTCTCAAGGGGTGCTGGAGCAATAGCAAGCTGATGTTTGACTGTGAAGGTTGCAATTCTGGAATTGCAAACAAGTTCAATTAGCAGTTCAGAGCTGAGACCCCACACACTGGGCCTGGGGGAGGAAGGGGGAACTGCCATTCTTCCATCCTCACTCCCCCAGGGTGAGTGCACCGACCCCTGGCACAAGGGTCATGTCACACCGCAGACGGAGCTGTAGCTCAGGAAAATCCACATATAAGAGATGCAATCTGTAGCCCCTTTCAATTCCACTCCCTTCTACAACTCAGGGGGGACAAAGTTGGATCATTTGGAAAGCATTTGCTAACATATGGATTGCCTTTAAACTGCGACATTTTAATTCACTGCGTTTCCCAGTTTTATTTCTTAATTGTGGGTTGAGTTTTTCTTACTCTTGTTTCCTGTACTGCAGAAAACATCACTGCAAATAGAAGGTGAGGTCTACATCCTAATCCAAATAGACCATGACAAACTCTTCTCCTCTCATGTCACTTCACAAAAGCAGACTGTGAGGAGGCAGATGTCTTGAACCTCCCATGGAGAAACCTCCTCACCAACAGCCAATTATAGCAAAAGAGCTAGTATTTATTACACTAAACACTGTCAAATAAAATCTTTAATTGAAAAAAACAAAGAGCAGTTATAAAGGAGCTTCTTCCACCCCCTTTCTGATACTTCAGTACAAGGAGGACACAAATACACACAGAGACACACACAAATAAAAAAACCCCACCATCAGGCAGGTTGTTGCTCTGCCTTTGTAGTCCTCTGTCATGAGGAGATCCTAAAGGATTGCCTGGACTTAGGTTTGGGCTCATGCTGCTTCTGCAGATTGGAAGTTCAAAAATGTGCATCTTATTCCCCCTGCCTCTCCCCCCCCCTCCCCCCCCCCCCCCCCGTGCAAGTACATGTGTACTGTATGAAATGCATGATGAATTTGGATGTTAGGGATTGGAGGGGGGTGGAATAAATTTGTGCTTTTTTGAGGAAGGAAATGAATAGCCACAATCAAACAATTAAATTAGGAAAAAATTGCAGAGGACATTGTAAAAAACTACTCAGAATGACAAATCATTATGATCTTATTCATTAATGGTCTCCATTTACTGATTTAATGGTTCATAAAAGGACCACTGATCCAGCTCTCAGTGAAATAATTTCCCCTCCAAAGTACCTGGATGAATTATCCATATTGGTTGCATGTGGCCTGCAAAGGGGATACAGTTCAGTATCGTGCCTTTTCTGCCACCAAGGAAAAATGTCCCTTTCCTCATTAGGTTCGCTCCTAATGTTTTGATTGAGAACTTTTATCAGGTCTGTCTTTTTAGCTGATTAATTAATTTAAAATTAGTCTTTTAGCTGATTAATCATCAGCCTTCCAATTAATTAACTGGTGATGAATTAATCAATTACACTTAAACGTATACATATGTTATTAAAATGCAGGCGCCTTTTTGAGATACTCTAGGAAGTGTAAAAAAGTTGAATTTTTAAAAAAATGTATAGCTGCCCAGTGCTAAAGGGAAAAACCAGTTCTACTCCCTACTCTAGGGAGACACCAGAATCAAAACAACTTGAAAAGATAAACTGTGGTGCCATTAGCTGACTAATCAGTGCAGCTGGGAGGTAACAATGCAATCCTAAACAGATTTTACACTTTTTAAAACCCATTGAAGCAAGGGGGTAACTGATTAAATTGGCACTGCAAATCTTTAGTGGATCAGTATACCAATTAAATATTTTAACCAATTAAAAATAGGGTTGCCAAGTCCTCTTGGCCACTGGCAGGGGATAGGGGTTAGGGTTGCCAGCAATGCTCCCTCTAAGCTGTGGAGTCTTGTGAGAAAAAATTCTACTCTGTGAACTACTGGCATTAAAGTTGTGAGCAAGTGATTTGGCTACTGCACAAAAATGTGTGAGCCGGAGGCTAAAAAAAGTGAGCTAGCTCACACTAACTCAGCTTAGAGGGAACACTGGTTGCCAGATAACAGGCTAGGAAACTCCTGGAGATTTGGGGATAGGGTCGGGGGAGGGACTTCAGTGGGGTTCAATGCCATGGAGTCCACACTCCAAAGTATCCATTTTCTGCAGGGGAACTTATATCTGTGGCCTGGAGATTAGCTGTAATCCTGGGAGATCCCCAGCTCCCACCTGGAGTTTGGCAACCCTAAAAACTAATAAAAGTTTTGTTATTAAATCACTGTCATGTCCTGGTGAAAGCACTTGGGATTCTAGACTTGCCAGCCCCCAGGTGGGGGATCCCCCACTTTTGCAGGCCTGGACCCGCCTCTGACCAGCTGGCCATTGGGAGAACCCCACCCACCAAAAGACATCCCTCAGCGACATTGTTGATACGATGACATCACCACCCACTCCTGGAATGCCCCCCAAATCCCACCACCACCAGCAGTTAAGGACCTGGCAACCCTAGGGGATTTGTATTTTCCGGCTGTATTGCCTGGCCCAAGGCTTACAGACCATTAAACTGGAACAGAAGCATAGCATTGATTTAGAGTGTTATGCCATTGCCCTCTGCACATGTACAAAAGTGCTGTACAAACATGTCTGTAGGGCGGGTGCAGGAGGTCTGTTTCTCCAGAACATCCCCTCTAGTATGATAAACTGTTTATGTCTGAGGGCACTGATCTCTTGAGGATCGTTTAGAAGTAAGGTTGCCAGCTGATGTTTGACATTCAGTGGGAGATGGGGGGTGCAGGGACACGAGGGGTACCTGCGTTGTACGTAGCATGACATTCCTTCCAGCAGAAACTATATTTTCTAGCAATTCGTAGAGCAATGGGACATTACTTTCCCTGGTGGTGTCATGCTGCATGTGATGCCAGTGATTAAAAGAAAAATTATCCCACCACTGAAAGAAGTGGCAGCGGGAAGATACAGTTGCCAGCAGGCTGTCTCCCACCGTAGCAAGAGGCTTGGCAACCCTGTCAGCTCAGATATGCACTGCTTCAGAGGAATTTGAAATTATCTTTTATTAGTTTCTTCTCAAACATATGACTACAATTTCAAAATAAGTGTCTAGTCATAGCAATAAGCTTTAATATATAGAGAATACTGCACAGGATTTTGTGTAGGCATACAATTTGTCTTTGTATTTGCCCACCATTATTTATGACTATGGAATTAATTTCTCACAGGAATCAAGAGTGAGTCAAAATATGCCAATCTTATATCTTATCCAGAAGGACAAACTAATATAATGTCCCCTGAATCAATACCCATTCTTAGAATAGGACATGTGGCTCCTGCCAATTTGTATGCTATCAGGCATGTGAAACCAAAAGCGAAATGGGGTGCTTGATCCATCCCACAAATGGATGATTTTTTTCCCCAAGAAAATTTTAAGCAAAGAATAATGAGAGGAAAATTGGGGTGGGTGGGAACAGTTCTTCCAATGTTTTAGAACATAAGAGAAGCCAATGTTGGATCAGGTCAATGGCTCATCCAGTCCAACACTCTGTCACACAGTGGCCAAAAATACCAGGTGCCCTCAGGAGGTCCCCCAGTGGGGCCAAAACACTAAATCAGGGGTCCCCATCATGGTGCCTATAGGTACCACATGGCATCTGCCAATACCTTTCCTTTTGCCTGCCAAGTATTTTGAAAAAGTGGGTGGGCCCAGATGGGGTTCTGATTGGCCATTGATTGGCTTTGCAGCTTTTTAAAAACATTGCTTTGGCAGCTGCTGCTACTACAGCACTAGGATCTTCATTGTGCGACTGAAGATAAGTCATGACAGCCATTTTGTGGCTGGCTCCACCTCCTGTGGCTGCACTACCATGCTGCGTCAGCATTCCAGAGGTGGCCATGGGTCAAAATGGTTGGAGATGCCTGCATTAGATTACTGATAAAAGTAAGTGGCTAGTATTGGTGCCTGCTAATTCACATCCCTGTATACACAAACAAGCAGGGGAATAGCAAAGAAATACTTTTAAGCTCAAGATATTTTTGCCAACCAAGTCTTATAATTAACATTTCTACCAACACCCCTGACACCTTTATTCCATCAAAGAGGTCAGGGCTGTTTATATAGAACCTAAATTTGAGTCCAGGGGGCACCTTCAGGACCAACAAAGTTTTATTCTGGGTATGAGCTTTCACGTGTACACAAGCTTACTCAGAATAATACTTTGTTGGTCTTAAAGATGCCTCTGGGCTCAGATTTTGTTCTGCTGCTTCAGACCAACATGGCTACCCACCTGAATCTATATAGGACCTACTTAGCTTCAGCTAGGATGCTATACAGTGCACCTTTCAAACATATCCTGGGACCTAATGGCATGAAAACAGATACTAAAATGGGGTATGCATATTAATATGTCAATGCTAAAGGCTCAATAAACAGGATTAGTTTCCTTTAAACTGATTTGCAGCCTGATCCTGTTATTGTCTATTAGAAAGCAAGTCTCACTGAGTTCCTTGGGAGTTACTCCCAAGCATGTATGAATAGGGTTGGGGTTGTATTCTTATTATAGTCAATGGGATTGAGATCAATTTAAATGCAGGCACAGATTTGCAGACTGGGTTCTGTGTGGGAATGTATAATGTCAGCAAGTATGTTTATATATATGCATTTGTGCAGATATTCATTTGTATATAAGTCAACACTTCTGTATTAATTGCAAATGTATCAGAGTTGTTAGTGAGTGATCTACTGGGGGGGGGGAACCTTACCACAAATATAAACTATATGCAGTCATTGGCCTCCAATCTATTATATACAGTAACTTCTATGTGGGTATGCATGTGTGTGTTCAGCTCCTTGGACACTTTAATCATGAGTTTCCTTGCTTCCATTAAGTGCATTTCAATGTGTTATTTATGAGTGGTGGGGAAAATTAGTTTCAAACTCTCCTCCCCCGCTTCCACTTTCTTCCCAGCTGAAAACCACTTCACCTCCCCTTATAGACATTTAGCAGCTATGTTCTCTCCCATCTGCACCTTATTTGTAGAAATGTTCCTGTGTCTTTAGAAACCATCTTTAAATAATAGTAAAAAAAAACCAACCCAAACCAGCCCAACCCATATTGTGCCTTAAACATTTGTGAAGATTTTGTCTTCCTCAATGTAGAAAGAGCAAGGGAGAGAGACATTCGAAAAGAAGGGGATGGAGGGAGAGATTTGCCTACAGAAGTACATTATTCACTCTCCTGAGCCCTCTCTTTAAAGCTTCTTTGCAGGACTCTTTAATGTTGGGCAAACTGAAAAGAAAAACAATAATTAGAGATAATTGCTTGTGTCCAAACACAGGCATCAAAGCCTTTGGGACTCATTTGTCGCGGGCCTTGGTGTGTGATCCAGAAAAGTGACCCTTATTTTATTTAGAGTGGGGGGACACATAGAAAGTGGCAGATGGAGGGACCCCTTTGCACTCTCCATTGGCTCAGCTGTGTCTGCCAAGGAGAATAGGCACAGAGGCCAGGATGAAAGGGAAAGAAAGAAGGGTCACAAGAGGTTGAATAATTACCAGGGTAAAGGGTAAGGGAGTGGGAACAGTGAAGGGTACTTCACCACCACCTTAGAGTTAGCTCTATGCATGTGGCGGGCCGTCTGGGGGCTGATGGGATGGGCATTCGCTCTCATTAACTCCATGTTGGGCAGAATCATACACATTAAAGAAAGAAGAACCTCATTAAGATCTCAACTAAAGCCCCCAGTACTGACTTCAATAGAGGTGGTGAATCACCACCCCCAGCTGAATGCAGGGCAACCTGGGAGCAAATGAATACGTTTGATTTTATGGGATTTTTTAAGTTAAATCCCCCATGTTTAAAGAAAAAAGTATGCCAGAAAATATCATCCCTCCACTTCCACACCCCTACTGCTAAAATCCAAGGGCCTGGAAATGATTCACAGCAGCATTCTGCAAATTCGAATTAATTTTTAAAGCTGCCAGAATTATGTTTGTTCTTGGACAACTGAGGGATAAGAATTAAATGGCATGTGAAAAGAAAGAATGAGCTACTCGCAGTCTTGATTTTAACTAAGGGGACAAGCTAAGAGACAGACAGTGGAGGAGAGAGCACAAGAGGAGAACCACCAAATCACTGACATGGTTGCTTAAAAGGCCTGCTGGTGGTGTAAAAGTTGTAATTACATTTTCCCTAAAGTTCAGTATTTAGGGAAGAGGTTCCCTAGTTTATTATCAGCCTACTTCCTACTATAAATGTTTGTTTTTAAACAGTCAAAGGGAAACTTTCTAAAAGGCACTGCATTTTTTCCAAGCATCTTCTAAGTTGAAAATTCATGCAAGGGAAAGGGAAAGATAAGCACTTCTCCCGGATTTTGTGGGGTTAATGTAAAGAGAGAAAGACTGGTCTTGCAAACCAGACAATTCTGTTCAGCAAATGAATAGAGCAAGTTGGAGAATGGCCCTGCTTCAGAGAACTCTGTAGGCTGCCTTTGCAACTCATTGGTTCACATGATCAACCTGAGTGAAGGTTCCTCACTGCCCCCAGCCTGCCTCTCCGTAATGAGATTGTAATGACCTAAATGATCTGTTGATTAGGGACAATAAATCTGTCCTTTTCATCCTGTCATTTCATAGGACCATGCAGAAGGTTATTGGCTTAAAATAAACTCAGCCAATTTAGAAAGCATTTTAACAAGGAGGTGAGTGGGTGTGAATCCAAGTTCCTGTGTGACAATAATGCTTCAGTCAGAGGAAAGTGTGGAAAAACAATAATGACTGGATTGTGCTCTTTGTGTGATTCACATTTGTAGTTATCTTTAAATGGACAGGGTTTGGGGGTTTGTATCTTTTAGTTTGTATCAGTCTAATTCTACTGATTTTCTTGGTGAAAGTTGAACTCAATTGCAATTCCAGCATACAGCAGAAATCTCTATATAACATATTATGGCAGCAGTCCATAAACCAGAAGAGTTCAGTGGTGAGTCCACTGTTCACTAAGATTACTTAGTGGGTTGAAGACCAAAGTACATGCAGTGTACATTAAGCTTAAAACAGGGAAAACTGAATGATTCGATCTTATTTGTACTACATCTCATAACTATAAAGCCAAGCTCACACTTGGAAACCAGAAGAGGGGAAAAAAATATTTAAAGCACCTTATCCTTGATTTGCTTATAGGGTTAATTAGACAACACTGAAATTTTGTGTCTGTTAAAGGGGGGGGGGAGAGACCTAAATCACAATTCAGGGAAGAACTGTACATATTCCCGTGCATGTTAATATGTGGGGGTTTAATTCAGGGTAGTGAGGGACAAAAGTGAATAGAACTGTGGCAAGAGTATTAGTTGCCTCCTCAATGCCAGAGTCTTTTTTTGTGTTATGATTAAATATAGATTTCTTAATAAAAATATAGACCATTTAATTGTACAAAACAATTAAGCTTGCAGTCCTGACACTGGCATAAAAACCCTATGAAATCCTGAGAACTGTGCTCCAAACTAGTGAAGTATGTTCAAGGCACACAAGTAGTTGCAATCAGTTCAAATGCTGACTTGCATAGATGAAATTGACATTATAGATCATAAACAATATTTTCATATTATGAATATTAAAAATGAGGCATTTAAAACAAGCCATTTTTATTTAAAACAGACAGTTCATTGGTTCATTAAAATTATTCCATTATCAGCATTATTGCAACATTTGTTTTAATCAGTCATTGTCTACTTAAAATATTTTTAATATACTAAATGTGTAGCATACACACAAAAAATCATTCATAACTAAGGCTTATTAAAATACATATGGAAACAACACATGCAATATAATCTAATTCTATATCAATCAGCAATTTAATGAAGTCATCTGGAAAGTTATTATTCCTAAACAGCACAGCAGTTTTCTTCATGCAATACTTCTTGCAATTTATACAATATTAATTTGCCAGGATATGTATTAATACATTTCTAAAATAACAAGTTTAATTTTTACCAAAGCTGTGTTTGAGATAAACAACTAGACTTCAACCTAGGTTAAAGCCTGAATGTGTAAATGTGTGGCCTGTGGACGTGTGTTGGTATGAAACAAGCGTCCATGAAGAATTTTTTTTTACCCTAAGATATTTCATTAAAATGTTTGGCCGGTCATCAGATCAGCGCGTAAATAGAACTGAAGGGACTCTCTGTCAATAGAACTCAACAGAAAATCCGACCGGCGATCGCAAAACCAAATCGAGAGAGAACTCGGGCTCTGCCAGCAAAGCTAATGGGCCATGGGGAAGAAACACGGTACTTTTACCTGTTTCCAAAGGAGGGTTGCTCCATGAAAGCTCATTGCTCGCCACCAATCATTTGACCTCTCTACTTATGTTCCCCTTTTTAATCTCTCTACTTCGAAATCTCCACGCTTCCCTCCGAAATCTCAAAACATTTGCAAAACGCGAGACTCGCCGCTTTCGACCGTTGTCATAATCCCACTGCGCCCCCTAGGCGTGAAAGAGAGGAAGTGACAGTTGACGTTTTTCCTTAACAATGGGGAAAACTACGTTTCCGATGGAAGTCGAAACGTTTTTGTGACAGGAGGAATATTATTTCCTGCCCCGCATCGAACAATACTGTTGGGTCCCCGAGATGTACTGATTTTAAGGGAAAGAGATGATGGGTGCGCGTTCGTACACAGGGCAAAAGGAACTGTATTTGGTGAAGGAGATGAATGAAATGTGTTGCCAGAACAAGTCTATCTGTTCCTGCTTTTTTCCCGATTGGAGAGTAAGTACGACAGCCGCGTTCGTCTTGATTTAATTTATATCGTTGTTCCACCCAAACTGCCAGTGCACTTCTCAAAGGGGGGGGGGGCACGAATACTCACGCACAAACATTCTCACAGTGGAAAAATATTCAGTCTTATTGTATTTTACCACACTTAAGTCGAAAATGCGGATTGCCAAACCAACTTGTAGAAATTTTAAAATGCTACATATAATGTTGAAAGGTAGTGTCACTGAGGTGTTGAACCCCCGGGGTAGTTGAGGAGGCCCCCTGGCTAACTCTTCTTCCTGAGTCAGCATCGGTGGTTGGTAGGTGGAAGGAAGGGGCTCTCAACTAAAACTGAATCCAGGTGTGATGCAGAGATATGGATGTATGAGTACGGCATATGACTAGGAAGCATAGAATGAGAATTAACTATCCACTCTGTTTTACTTGAGGAGATTTATTGCAGCTTTTTCTTCCAGACAATAGTTTCCTTTGAAAAGGCTTTGTAGAAGTTGCTGCAAAGCAGCGTCCCTGTTGCAACTGTTGCTGTTAGGCTCTGCAGGGATTCCCTGCACTGTGGGGAGAATTTCTGTGCTCTCACTGGCCAGTTCTGGCAGTGACATGGACACTTTTCACAAGTTTCAGGGAATCCAAGTGCTGCATGTAAACCTTATACATTATACAGTATGGGAATGTTTGCCATGTAGAAACACTTTCAGCCAGGCCGCCCTTGAAATTTACAGAGTTCTAAGTGACAGAAGTTAGTCCAGGAGAAAAAATAGTGTTTTACATGCTGGGTGCTTTTCAGTAGTCCTGGGCACATGATTGATGGCTTTTAGTGTGCACATAAAAAAAGGCAGAAATGGAGACAGCTTCTTGGTTCCCATCCTGATGTGCTATAGAGGAATCAGATGTTCATGTTTAATCACTGGCAGACATTCAGGATGGATTTCATAATCCAATGGATTCTGGAATAGTTGAGGCCTATAATGTATTCTCATGAGGCATATTCTGGAATCAGATATAATAATATGAGCAGAGATGCGAGGACCCCCTAAACATGGGGACAGCTCAGCAGCAGAGCACTAATTTGAATGCAGGAAGTCCCATTTTCAGTCCCTAGCATCTCCATTTAAAAGGTTCAGGTAGCAAGTGATGTGAAACATCTTTGTCCAAGACCCTGGAGAGCTGCTTCCAGTCAGAGGAGACAGTAATAACTCCGAAAAACTAATGGTCTGACACAGCGGTAAGGCAATTCCTATGTATGTGTTCAAAGGTGTATCAAACCTTGCATGAACTGATGATGCCAACCTGCATAACATGCTTATGGTCTCCACATATGCACAGTGAGGAGTAGCATAATTCAAGGACATTTGGAACCTGCTGAATAAATGAAGTATTCCAGGAAATGTCATGTCAGAATCTTGTATCCACTGTTGAAATTTGGTTGAAACTGAATTTCAGCAGTATTTTCCCAGATGCCAGATGTTATAGCATGCCGATTATTTCACAAACAGCAGCTCACCATATGGATCAGGCAATTTTCACCAAGCCATTGTAAACCATCTGAAAGTTTGCAAGTCGAAAATCATTAAAAAAAATCACATAGGAACAAAATAAAACATTTTTTTTACCATTTGAGATACTCAGATACTCTTTTGCCCAATTACATTTAAATGCATTTGCATGATTTAAAAGCTATCTTTTCCTACTGAAAGCAGGCCTCAATAGCCAGATGAAGACTGCAGTTTTATGACATTGCACACCCTACTCTTTAACCATTCATTCTCTCTTTAGAAAGTGTAGAGAACTAGGCAAAGTTGTCCCCTCTCCCTGTCCTTCATTATCTGGGCAACACAGGAAAGCAGCTAAGGTCAAGCAGTTCTGACAAAAAAAAGGGATTATTTTAAGAGGGGAGAGTTGTTTGCAAACATACAAGCTTCCTATGGCAGGAACCAATGGCACAATTACTAGTGTCAATATGGATTTACGATCCCAGTATCATTTCCTTGACTGGTGTTTTTAATGATAGAGGTTGACCTTGAAGTTACTTATTAGATACACCTGAAACAGGCAATAAACAGAAACTGACTTGCTGCAGTCATTTGTGCTCTCTGCCCCAACAGGCGACAGCCATCCCTGCTATAAAACCTTCAAGGGAGATGAGGGAGTAGGAGACACTGAAGTGTTGACGTTTCTGTCAGAATTGTGTTTTTCTCTCATCAAGGTCTCTGATCTGGGTGCCGGTTGTTATTCTAAACCACAGGGAACAGAGCAACAGAGAACTCTGTGCTTCAAGTAATAGACAAATTGCCACCATTTTGCCAGGAGTAAATGGAAACGATGCAATATTTGCTCCAGTTAACAAACTCATTAACCTGCTTTTGTTTCTGAAGGCCATCAGGTGTTTTTTAGGTTTCACACACCATAAGGGTAAAGTGTAACAACAACAGCAAAAAAATGGATTAAAACAGGTTTTGGAAAACACAGATTAAGGCTTCATGAAGGATGGGAGGACAGTGTTCTATCTTTTAGGTGTATGAAACCTTTGAAAAATCAATTTCCCTTCAGAAGCCAAAGCAGGTTAAAGAGCCCATGTGAAAAGGACCTTAGTTAAAAATTAAATTTGCTTCTCAGTATAAATCTTTAATTTGAGTGTTTGGTTCATCTTTCCCCCTGTCCCCCACTGAAGGCTTATACAGATAATGGTGACTCCTGGAAAATAGAACAAAATGTCCCATGCCACCCCATTGTTTTGGCTTTTGGTTTCCCAGCTCTGGAGTAGCTTAGTTTGACTATTGTACAAGTAGAATAGATTTGGCAGAGGGGGCCTTGGTGCAGGGACAATAGATTTGCAGCATATGTACTAGTGTTAGGGTTGCCAACCCCCAGGTGGTATCTGGAGATCTCCTGGGATTACAATTGATCTCTAAGTGGCAGAGATCAGTTCACCTGGATAAAATGGCTGCTTTGGAAAGTGGATTCTATAGCATTATATCCCATTGAAGCCCCTCCCCTCCCCAAACCCCACCCTCCTAAGGCACACACACCCCAATCTTCAGGTAGTTCCAAACCTGGAGCGGGCAACCCTGGCTAGTGTGCATGTGTGAGATCGGCAAGTTTGCTGAAAATATAAAAGACTGCATGCTCTACTGCTTGGTAGGGGAAAACACAGACCATATCTACCTCTTATATTTTCAAGTAACTTATACATTAAGTTACAGCTATACCCCAACATAAAACAACAGAATTAACATTTTAAAATTATAACCTATTTATTATATTGCAATATATCTATAGTTTATAAATATGTATTTTCAGTCCACATTTATAAACTATTTAATGTTTTAGAAGGAGGAAGGTGACAATTAATAGGCATACATTATGATGCTTGGAAGCATTCTAAAAATGGAGACCTGTTATGTTTAAATGTTGGCAGCTGTCCCTGTGTGCATCCTTCAAAGAAAATAAAAATAGTAAGAAAAATCTTGACATGTAGGATATCATGTCAAAGAAACAACTCAATACTATAGTATTTTCGTTTCTGTACTAAAGGCTTCCCAATTAGTAATTGGCTCTTTTTGTAGAAGGAACTCCTTTGCGTATTAGGCAACACACCCCTAATGTAGCCAATCCTCCAAGAACTTACAGTAGTCCCTGTAAGAAGAGCTCTATAAACTCTTGAAGGATTGGCTACATTACGGGTGTGTTGCATAATATGCAAAGAAGTTCCTGTTACAAAAAGAGCCCTGATTGGAACTATACGTTTTTTAAATTATGGGAGAGTGTCTTAGGACCAATGACATAATAAAGGCTACCCAGTTGAGGACATTGTTATTATTATTATTTATTGGATTTATACCCCTCCCTCCCCGCCAAAGCAGGCTCAGGGCGGCTGAGTCCCAGAGAGATTTTCACACATCTACAACAGGAGTGCTGGTTAAATTTCTGTGGGAGTGGTTTTGTAGTTCATCAAGTGGCTCCCAAGGTGCCGCTAATCTCTGGGGGAAATGTGTACTGGTGACAGAAGAGCAAAAGCAAAAATAAAATTGCACTTCCTGTGCACTAAGAAGAAAGAGCACTCTCAGTGAAAACGTTTGGAAATAATTATAAATGTATTGCCTGAGCAAAACAAGAGATGTTCACTGGGAACAATTGCTGTTAAAATACCCTATAATCAATGATCAGTTTTTTTCATTGTTAAAAAGGCCATATTCATATATATAAAATTCATATAAAATTGATCTTAAGGAAGGCTTTAAAAGAATATTCTCTTTACCCACTTAAGCTTTGGTTGATTGGGTTAAAATTCAGTAATGAATGACAGATTCCTAGGTGGCAGACGTTTTTAACAACAGGCAACCTTGAATCACTGGAAGGGAAAAAGTGAAACCATTCTGATGTCCCTTTGACTTTGAAGCAGTCACCAAAACCCCAAGCAGGCTCAGGGTAAACCCATGAGAGTTATTTAATAAAGCTGTTAATGCAAGTGGTGCAGAAATGTGTGGATATCTGCTTGTGCCACAACAGAGAAAATGTAGACAGGATCAGACTTAGATCCCAAAAAGTTGCTATAGCTGAGTTGTGGATTATAGTGTAAATAATGACAAATGAGCACTGCAGATTCTACTTCACGTCTCTATATTTCTGTACTTGTGCAGTGTGACTGAACTATGACTAAAGAGAAATTTATTCTCTCCACTAAACTGCTTTCCATGGTCTTTCTCTTATCTTTTCTCTGCTAAGATACTCTACCCAACAACCCTGTCTGCAGCCCAAATGCTGCTGTCAAAGGCACTTTAATAGAAATAATTCAGGACATCTCCTGAAAAAAATGTGTTGTGAAAACATAACATAGAAAACTTGAATATGTTGCTTGGTCTTTGATTTTGATTGACTTCTACACAATTTCAGGAATAAGAATGTTTAATGGATGACATCGTGGCTGAAGAATGCCATCTTGCCCTGAAACATATGCTACAAGGCAGTGGGGGAAAACACACCCCTATTCTATTAATCTGGTACCTGAGGACGTCTTGTGCGTTTGTGTGTGTGTAGGGGCGATTCAAAATCAAACAATCAAAACAGTGATTTGGACGCACTGCAAATCAGAAGCTTCACTTAATAAAAAACATATAGGACACTACGAGAAATGGAAATCTATGGCAGTCTGGGCCAAATTTAATAATTATAGAGCGGGATGACAAAAGGGCATTTTCAGAAGTCTTCTAGCACATGATCTGTCTACCCCCTCCTAGCTATACAGACCATGGAATCTTGGCACCCAAGACCATAGCTTGTTAACCTAGGAAATATTCCAGGAGTGGCCAAATTTGCTTAATGTAAGAGCCACATAGAATAAACATCAGATGTTTGAGAGCCGCAAGACATGAGCAAAGATTACACTCACCGTTTTATTTAAAATATGCAAATTTGATTTTATTAACATTAAATGAGACTGCCAAAATAAAAACAAAAGGGGTAAAAACAGATATTGATAATGATATTTATTTGTCCAATGATATTTGTCTGCTAATGATATTTATTTGTCTAAGAGAGAGGTGAAAAGAAAGAAGGAAAGAGGTGGAAATAAAGAGAGAGAAACAAAGAAAGCAAATGAGAGGGAGGGAGGGTGGAAGGGGGGAGGAGAGAGAGAGAGAAAGAGAGAGAGAGCATGGCTCCCCTTCACTTCCCCAGCCGCCCTGCCAGGAGCTACACAATATGTGTGAAAGAGCCACATGTGGCTCCCGAGTCGCAGTTTGGCCACTCCTGATCTATTCAGTCCCCTTGACTCTATGACCTGCTCCATCCATTTCTATTCAGACAGAAGCACAAGGCAGTTACAGCTTCCTTTGATACACACCTGCATTCTGGCCTCCTGAATGTCAGAAAATACCTAGTTATTTGGTAGCAAGGCCCATAGATAGTAAAAATCCTTAAGTTTCCTTTCCATATTTAATAGTGCAGTCCAAAAGTGCAGAGTTCACCCTTCCAAACCCATTGACCTCAATGGGTATAACTCTGCTTAGGGCTGTACTGTCAGTGTTAATATGTTTTACTTCCCCCAAGGAAGCAAGGAATGGAGAACAGTTAGCTTCTACTAATAATTTGCTGAAGTCTGACAATAAAAAGTCTGATTTACAACACAATCCTAGGGATATTATTTAGCAATAAGTTCTATTTTATTCACTAGATCTTACTCTCAGGTAGGTGTGGATGGGTTTGTGGCCTTAAGAGTGTTCCTGTTGATCCAGAGGTCAATACCTTGACCCAGGCTGGGAAAACATGTAGTAAAAGAAATGTTAAATAGTGTATTTAATTTACTCAAATGCAAAACTAGGTTTTCCCTGTTATGTCATCACAAAAAAGGAGTTGTCTTATATTTGCATACAAGTTACAATTATATCCAGCAATAAAATATTTTGTGTATCACTTTGTTGGGGGGGAGGTATCTTACATCAAGGTGGTCTTTTAAAAAGTAAATATGATATTTCTTATTCACAAGCATTCATATCCTTTGCATTTGCTTTTTAAAAATGCCCTCTGGTAAGTATTGAAAAAGTTAAAGCATTGAGATGCATCTTGCACTACTAAATTTCAAGCCTGGACACTGAATTTATATTTCTCTTTCTGGTTTTGCTGGTAAATCTAAATCTCAACTGACTGATTACTTCACTCTTGAAAAACAGTCTTCCAGACCCACTTCAAGTGTTACAATTTCCCGAATTTTAAAGTACTGCCCTGTAGGACAATTCCTTATAGAAAAATCTGTTTTGCTGCATGTGTACATAATGTTCATTCATTAGGCTATATATAATGATCTAAACTTAGTTGAGATGCTTTTCTAAAAGGATTTGAAGTCATGTTCCCAGCTTGGCATTGATATGGCTGCTTACCTCTTGCAACACTGATTTGAGTGGCATTATTTATGAAACATCAATAATAAAAAGAAATGGGAAGTGTGAATTTTTCTCTCTCTCTCTGAATTAACCCACTTGCGATGAATGTAACTTGACAGGCTAAGTAAGGAGTTTATGTAGGAAATTGAATACAGGCTATTGCTAAGTTATATAGTTATTCACTTGAACCAAATTCAGATGAACCTATTTTAGGACTGATATTTCAGTATCATCTGTAGGGTTGCCAGCTCTGGGTTGGGAAATACCTGGAGATTTTGGGGGTGAAGCCTGGGGGGCAGGGTTTGGGGAGAGGAGGTACTTCAATGGAGTAGAATGCCATAAATTCCACGTTCCAAAGTAGCCATTTTCTCCAGATAAAGTGATCTCTGTCACCTGGAAATCAGTTGTAATCTCAGGAGATCTCCAGCTACTACCTGGAGGCTGCCAATCTTAGTGATCTCACTGGTTCCTTGCAGGACCATAGGAAGAGAGGGGGTGGCTTAGGGGGACAACATTCTGGGCCCACTCCTGAGTTTTCAGCTTCTGTAAAAAAAAAGCCTCTAGCCTTTTTATATACAGAGACGGGAAAACATTCTGCCTCTACTTTGCCAGACTGCTCACTAAGAAATAGATCCACTCATGTCTCCTATCTATGGCATATTGTTTTCTGTGTGCAGGGATATTTCTTTTTCACCTGGAGAAGCATTCGGCTGCATAAATGCCTACCTGTAGCTTCCACCTCATCTAGGCCAAAGACTCAGAGTCAGCACAGGTTTGCTGGGTTCTCATCAAGATGAACCTGGGTTTGTTTTAAGAATCAGAAGAACACCTGCCTCTTCTGGGATATTTCTTCTGCACTCCCATATGTGCAGTGCAGAGCCCTGCCAGGAACATGGAAAACTTCCCTCTGAATTATTCAGCTTCACCTTTTCACGAGAGCCCATTGCCTATTAAGGAACCATCACTGATTTATAACAGGTGAGCATCTTTCCCCCATGTCACAGTACTGAATAGTGCTACTGTACTGGGTATGTTTGTGTATGAGAGAGTACACAAACATAATACAAAGATAAAAGGAATATGAGGGGAAAATGCTTACATTTCAGGGAAATTCTATAATCCCCGTGGCTCAGAGATATGCCCCAGTCAAATAAATAAACATACAGAACCAGCCTGCCATTGATGCATGGATAACCAGACCAAGGAGGAGTGAAATTTCAGCTTTCACCTTCTCTCGATGGTGAGTTTGTGATTGCTCTTTCTATTTTGCTGTTGTTGTTCAGAGGGAAATGATATTTGAAATGGAAGGTTAAAGAGCAGGACCAGCTCAGGCCTGCACTAAGGGAAATGTGATCAACCTATTCTAGAGATGCTAATGATTGCAAAAAGCACCATTTCCTTTTGATAAGATTTTAGGAGTCTAATTTAGAGGCTGGATCCGTCAGATTTCAGCCGTTGCTGATAAAAAGTCAGATCAAAGGTTGACCTATTTTTCAAGCATAATAGTTACCTTGTGCAATTTACAGTCTGGTGTTAATCTCAATGCTATCATCTGCCTCTTCTGGCTGTTAAACACACTCAGATTCCCTTCATGCTAATCTTGGAACTGGACAAATACAAATAAATACTCTTGCTTAGCAAGAGTAGTAGCAAAGATCTAAAAGGCAACCTGTGTTTAAACAAAGTTTCAGTTCATATTGTATACAAACCTTTATATGAACCATGGGTAAATCTTATTAGCAATTATTTACACAGCAATTCTAATTGTCTCATTCCTATATTATGCCAACATCATCCTTTTATACCTATGATAATATACTGCTTCAGATTCTGAGGCAAAATATCATTAATAGCTGAAACAGTCAAAGAAATATAGCAAGGACCTAAATTGTATATTTCTGTTGTATCAGTACAAAATATATCTATATAGTAGATCCAAAATTATGCATTGTGCAGAAAGACAATAAATAAATGTCCTTTAAAATCCATAGTCAAGCATCTTATTAAATCACATGATGCTATAATTCTGTAGTTGAAAAGGAGCATACCAGCAGTATTCATCCATAATACAAGAATGTGAAATTCTTGTATTCCATTGTACATTCCCCAATGGATGCTGTTTTTTCTAGTTACTGTAATACAAACTGTGTAGACAAAGTTCATCAATGCATTTCCTAAATGAAAGCAAATTCAATGTTCCTTGAAATCTGGAAACAAACCAGAAGCAAATTTCAGCATTTTAAAAATGGTGAATAATCAGCTACAGTCAGGTGTGACACTGGGATAGGCAATACCATCCTAATTACAGGACGGATGGGAAAACATATCTCACCTATTCCATGCTAAGACACTGGGGATGGTGGAAACTATGCATCCACTTCTAATCTGCATGTTCAAGGAAGTATGGAAAACAGCTTCAGCATGTGCATATATTTAAACTCCCCCTTTGTTTAGATAATTCTTTAAAACAATAGTTACAACACTTATTGTTCATTTTATTTTTATTTTTTTTAAAAAAATCTGTCTTTCAAAAAACAGAAAAAAGAACAAGGGGGGAAATTTAAATCCAGCAACGAATAAAAAAGAAAACACACACACACACACAAAGTAGAGACAATAATATAATAGCAGTGGTGGTACACCTGAGTTTCTATAAATAGATTCCAAATATCTAAAAATAAGTCCATATGCAATTGCTGTCTACTTACCATGTGTTCAAAAATTGATGGAGTTCTAAAGCCTCAATCTATTGATTTACGGGAGGTAGGCTTTTATCTTTCCAATGTTGTAATATGAGTCTTTTAACTGTAGTAAGGGCATGGAGGGTCTAGTTTTCTTGACCACCGATTACCCTCCAAGAGAAAAGCCAATAGTTTAAAGGTACATAAGCATCCTCAAAAAGCAATGAACATTCTAATACAAAATGGATATGAATAACAACTTCTCAGAAAAAACAAATCACTACACATGCACGAAGCATATGTTTAAGGGATTCATCCTGTGAGATACAACACCAACAGTTAGACACTTTACTCAGTCATTTGCTAATGAGTGGCTGTGGTGTCCATTGTCCAGTATATACTAAATGTAATGTTTTGCTGAATAAGTCACAACTTAAGATCCATGGAGAGAGCAGGTATAAACTTTAAGGCAGTATCCCATTGCTTTGGCAAAACGGGGGGATCTAGCGCCTTGTTCCATTCATTCCTGAGAGTCTGCATATCATATTTATTAATTGATTTCAAATATGAGAAACTATTGTAGGTTTTGTTTTCTGCCTTGATTCAACTAGAGTTTCCAGAAGCAAAGGGAACTTTGAAATACTTAACACTGCCAGGCCAAATTTAGATTCCAGCAGATGTTGAAATTCTAAATACTTCCATTCTACAGAAGTTGATAAGTCATATCTAGACCTCACCTTACAAAATGACAAAAACTCCTCATCATAGTCTATCACTTGGTCCAATGTAAAAATCCCCCTATCAGTCCAAGCTTTCCATTAAAAAAGATTTCTTCCCAATGTTTACATCTGGATTGGCCCATAATGTTAATTTAGCATATGAAAATGGATAAAATTGAAATTGTCATGACATTATACACCATTGTTCTCTAGCTGCAGAAACTGCAGGGGGAATGGGATCCACTCTTACATAAGCAGACCCTAATGCATTCCATTTAGAGAGTGGCAACAGACAAGAAGCCTCCAAAAGAGCCCAAGATAGATAGTCAAAATGCAAGGAGAGAGCTCAATAATTAATGCAAGTATGCCTGGTGATATAAACCAAGATCAGGGAAACCAAATCCTTCTTCAATGAATGAAAATTATATTCTCTTTAAAGAAATCCAAGGTGGTGAGGAACCCCGCATAAATTCCAAAACAAAGTATTCATTTTATGAATATACCTGCAAGGTATATAGAAAGGAATTGCATGTAAAATATAAATAATCCTAGGTATAATATTCATTTTAAGTGTATTACTCTGCCCCATAAAGAAAAGTTTAAAGTTGCCCACCTGTCCAAATCCAAAGATATATCAGGAATTAGCTTTTTAACATTTTGCATAATAATATGTGTAATATCTCTAGGAATCAGTATTCCAAGATAAGTAATGACATCTGGGCACCACCAAAGATGTCTGTAGGCAAATGCATTCTATGATAATTGTCTCACAGTGGGATCAACTTAGATTTTGCACAATTAGTCGGATATCCAGACTAGACTTCAAAGGTATTAATCATATTCATTAATGCAGGAATGGAAGACTGAGGTGCCGAAATAAATAATAAAAGAACATCTGCATAAAGAATAATTTCAAATTCCAAGGACTTACATACTAAGCCATGAATTTTTTTCCAGTGGCACAAGCCAGAGATTCCAGACATAAATAAAACATAAGAGTATCCTTCTCAAGAGGGTACAGAGTGGGAAATATGCCATTAGTTAGCACCCTGGATCTCGGAGATGAATAAAGAATTCCAATCCATTTCGAAAATTTGTGAGGAAAACCAAATTTAGTCAAAGAAATTTCTAATATATTTTGTTCGTTTCTTTTAAAAAACTTTGCCAACTTCATTTCTTTTAAGTTCAGTGAAACCTATTAGCTGGTATGAAATATGAATCTTTTTGAAGCTGAAAATTTTACCATGGCCTACAATGGTTTTTGGATTTCATTTCTTCATTTTGTAGAAAAAGAAGTGAAGGGGCTCACTTGCATAACATTTGCATATGCCACACCCCCTGACAAAGGGCAGGCATGCAAGCATCTGGGGAAGGGAAAAGGTGGGGGCATGTCTGCCCACTTTCCCTCCCCTTCTCCAGCCAGCCTGCTGCTACGGGCTGGCTAGAGAAGGGCAAGGGAGGGCAGGGAGGCAGACATGCCTGCGTTCCCTGCCTGATGTTCTCCAGAGAACATCGGGCAGGGAACCCAGGCATTTAAATCCTCCCTTTCCCCCCAAGTCTCTCTGCAAAAGCGGAGAGGCTCAGGGGAAAGGCAGGGCATGTCTGCCTGCCTCCCTTCCCCAGCAGGCTGGCTGGAGAAGCGGCGGGGAGTGCAGGGAGGTAGACATGCCTGGGTTCCCTGCCCGATATTCTCCAGGTGCCCCACAAGTGCTGACTGCAACTAGCAAGCTGCAGCGGAGCCGGAGGTGACCTGACCCTGCCACCAAAAGAGGCACAGCGGCTCCCCAACCCAACCCAGCTGGCGGCAAGGCTGCGCGAGGGAAGGTAGCCCGCTGATGTGCCAAGCCCGGGGGAGAGAAATGGAAACTCCATGAGCAGAGGCCCTGGGGCGGGATGAGCCAGGCAGCCGGGCTTCTCCCAGAGACTGATGATGCACCCGTGGGCTCCCACGGGAAGGTGGATGGGGGGCTTCTCCCGGAGACTGATGATGCACCCCATTGGCTCCCATGGGAAGGTGGACGGGGGGCAGCTCATTAGCACAACCACGGAGCCGCTTGGGAGGCAGTGCCAAGGCTGCAGGGAGGGCGAGCAGGAGAGGCGCCGAGGCAGCTGGAGATGCACCCAGGATGAGACCCACCCAGCTGCCCGCCTGGGAGTTGCTGGGCCTGGTGCTCAGTCTCCTCCTGCCGGCAGGTAGGGCCAATCGGGGGGGGGGCGTTGGCATCTCTCTCTCCCGCCCGGGCCAGCCAAAGAGATCCCCATCCCAAGGCAGATCAGGTGCGACGACCCTTGTTCCGACGGTGGCAGGGGAAGTCATGGGAGCAGAGTGCCCCCCAGCATGTGCAGAGAAGCAGCCAAGGTGTGGCGCGCACTCCTTCTCTCCAGGCCCTGCCTGGAGGTTGGCAACCCCATGATTTGTGGGCGTGCAGGGGGTCCAGAAGGTAGCCCTGCCTAGGGCTCAAAAAAACCTCAGGCCGGCCCTGGAATCTGAATCGGCCTGCAGCAGTCCGAAAAGGATCCGAATGGGCCATTTTCGGGGGTGCATTCGGTTTGGATGAACCAAATGCACATCCTTAGTCTATATGTATAATTAGTGGACCCACTGATTCACCGACATTGTTGACCCACCGCCTCGCGGACATGGGGATCCAGGGGCTTGCCTTGCAATGGCTTGCCTCCTTTCTCCAGTATTGAGGACAAAGGGTGGTGCTAGGGGAACAGCAGTCCACGAGACACCCGCTGGAGTGCGGTGTGCTTCAAGGGGCAGTGCTGTCCCCGATGTTATTTAACATCTACATGCGCCCCCTTGGCCAGATTGCCCAGCCGCATGGGCTGGAGTGTCACCAGTACGCTGATGACACCCAGCTCTATCTGATGTTGGGCAGCCAGTCAGACTCCAGACTGGAAGATCTGGACCAGGCATTGCAAGCCATGGCTGGTTGGCTGAGCTGGCTGAAGCTGAACCCGGCAAAGACAGAGGTCCTGTGCCTGACTCGGGGCGGCCTGGGGGTGGGGCTCTCACTTCCGGCCTTCAGTGGGGCACCATTGGTTCCAGCGCTGGAGGTGAGGAGTTTGGGAGTGTTCCTGGATGCCTCCTTAACTATGGAGGCCCAGGTAGCAGCCACTGCTAAGTCAGCCTTTTACCACCTTCGACTGTTTGGCAGTTGGCTCCTTTCCTCAGCCACGATGACCTGGCTACAGTGATCCATGTGATGGTCACCTCGAGATAATAAGTGCCATCAGGAGGTCCACCAGTGGGGCCAGGACACTAGAAGCCCTCCCACTGTTGCCCCCCCCAGCACCAAGAATACAGAGCATCACTTGCCCCAGACCAAGAGTTCATATCTGTACCTTGTGGCTAATAGCCATTGATGGACCTCTGTTCCATATGTTTATCCAATTCCTTCTTAAAGCCGTCCATGCTTGTAGTCACCACCACATCCTGTGGCAGTGAATTCCATGTGTCAATCACTCTTTGGGTGAAGAAGTACTTCCTTTTATCCCTTCTAACCTGACTGCTCAGCAATTTCATTGAGTGCCCATGAGTTCTTGTATTGTGAGAAAGGGAGAAAAATACTTCTTTCTCTACCTGCTCTATCCCATGCATAATCTTGTAAACCTTGATCATGTCACCCCTCAATCATCATTTCTTCAAGCTAAAGAACCCCAAGTGCTTTAACTTTTCTTCATAGCAAAAGTGTTCCAACCCTTTTATCATTTCAGTTGCCCTTTTTTGCACTTTTCCCAATGCTACAATATCTTTTCTGAGGTGTAGTGACCAGAATTGCATACAGTATTCCAAATGAGGCCACACCATCGATTTATACAGGAGCATTATGATACGGGCTGATTTGTTTTCAACTCCTTTCCTAATGATCTCCAGCATAGTGTTGGCCTTTTTTATTGCAGTCCCACACTATCTCAACATTTTCAGTGAGTTACCTACTACAACTCTCTCTTGGTCAGTCTCCTCCACTTCGGACCCCATCAGTGTGTATTTATAGTTAAGATTTTTTGCCCCAGTGTGCATCACTTTCCACTTGGCCACATTGAACCCCATTTGCCATGTTGACGCCCACTCGCCCATCCTTGACAGATCCCTTTGGAGTGCCTCACAATCCTCCCTGGTTCTAACCACCCTGAACAATTTAGTTTCATCTGCAAACAACTGCAACAAAATATTATTACAGACTAGGATATCCGAGAGAAAGATTTAATGAAGCTCCAAAAGGTCTGCCATCTGCAGCCTGAAATGGGATAGTCCAGGATTCTTCCTTCATCACCTCATTTTACGTAATGTGTAGAGTAACTGAGTCTCCTATATGAGAAAAAAGTATTACAGAATCCCAGATTAACATTTGGGCTTTTGCAAACACTGCTATTTTAACTCCAAATTTGTGACAATCTGCTGTATTTCCTGAGCAGCTCTGTTATATTGTGTTACAGCTTCAGTGCCTGCCCAACAGGGAAACTAACTTGGACTCTAGAGCTGGCATCATTTAACCTTGGAGTCTTTAAGTCAACAGCCTGTATCTAGAGAGGCACTCAAAAGCATACACATTTTATGCTTTAACATGGCTGGTAAATCCTGGGTGGTTAAGTCAACTTAACCTTCATTTATGAAACTTGTGAACCAAATGCTGCTTGTGCAAGTAATTATGAAAGAATCTTTGGGAGAGGAGTTATCACTTACAAAGACAGAGCATTGCTAATGAGTTGACTGAGAATTGATCCTTTTGTAATTTTGCTATTTATATGCAGCTCCTCTTTTCTGTGCTCAGCCATAGGTCAAGCCTACTTTGAACTGCTCAGAGATCCCCAGGTTTGTCAAGCAAGGTCCCAAAGCCATGGCAAAATGATATTTTAGAAAAGCAAATATTGTCCTGAGGGGGCTTTAAAAGGGAAGGGAAAGCTGTTTATTTTAGAGTTTGTTCTTTAAACTGGACAACTGTTTCCTGTTACTGAGGAGTCTCTCAGCAACTGAGCTCTGCTTCAGTTAACCCAGAAAGATCTCCAAGGGAAAAAAAAAAGTCATCAGGCATATTGTAATGTGTTAGGAGAAATAGGAAAAAAATGCTAAGGCCAAGGTTTCTTATACAAAGAGGCTATCTTGACCCTGCAGGAACTTTCTAACACACAAAAAAATGGTTACTAATGGTAACCATGATGCAGCGACACATAGTTTCACAGTCTTTAATGTTATAAAGGAGGGGATGCTGATGCTGTGCATACACGGAAGCCCCACATAATGTAGAATTTGATAGAGTTTGAATGTGGTTTCCTAGGGCTGTATTAGCAGTTGACTGCATTAGTGTGTCAGCTGAACATCAGGACTGCAATTCTATGATTAGTTTCTCACTCTTAAGTCCTACTGATACATGTAACTTTGAAAGGTCTTCTGTCCCTTAAAAATGCACAGAAGGGAATATTTTGTCTAGTACAATGATTCCAGGCACTGCAGTGTTGTGATGGGAAAAGTCACACTTAGGGATGGGGATGTACACTTAACTATTGACTACCAGATATCCCCAAATCATATTCAGATTGAAGGGTATAAATCTTTCTCCCTCCCGGGGTACAGTATTAACCCTGAGGGTCACTTTCAAGTAGGTTTGACTCTGTTTGTTTATTTATATTTAAAAGCAGAAATTGTTATGTTGCAACTGGATAGCCCCACTGAGCAAGCCATCAAGCTTGTTCTTGAGAACCTTACTTTGATTATCGTGAATATATATGTTCCCAACTCCTTAGACAGATTAACTTTTTTTTACCAACATTGGAAATGACTAATTACTTTTATAAAAAGACTAGAAGAACATCCCTTGGCTGAAATAATTCTGGCAGGTGATTTTAATGCTAGAGTAGGCAACAATAATTAAATATCTTTTAAGGCTATAGAAATTAATCAGGATGATACACTCCCACCTACTTTCACTTCTACAAGGTATTCCGAAGATTGCCACATAAACTCATCCGGCATCTATTTTTCCAACCCTTGTCTTCAATTTAATAAAGTTTGGCTGAATGTGCTTACCAGCTTCCCCAAATCTGGAGAATATACATTTGTGTCAACAAAGGGCTGCAGTGTAATTGACTATTTTATAGTTTCCCCTTCATTGGAATCTCATGTTTTAGATCTCACTGTTGGCGATTATATAATCAGTGACCATCTTCCACTTATTTAAACTCTCCATTTCAGCCCTTTTACTAGAACCCAATGTTATTCCCAATACCAACCTGACCAGATCTATCTATTGCCTAGGATCTCATGGAATGATAGCTCTATGCAAACCCCCCACCCCCACAATTACTCAAATCAAACCTACTTGTAAAGTATAGATCCTCTTTAATTGATGCAATTGAACCTTCATCAATGAACATAGCTTATAATGCTTTAACATCTCACATATCTATGTCACTGGGCAAAAAACTCGAGAGTCGAAATAGGGGGAGTAGTAGACCTACAAATGTTTGGTTTGATAGAGAATGTAGACACTTAAAAATCCAACTACGCAATGTCTTTAGACAATATCGTGAGTCCGCTGACCCATATTTTCTGATAGAATACTTTAAACGTAAGAACCAGCTACAACAGGACTCCTGGCTTTGGCATCTTGCTGGCGGGTGCACTCCATCGTAGCTCCAATGAGAGCAGCCCGCAATCGCACCAGACAGGAGGGCCCCTGGATCATTCCAGGCCCCCCCAGAGCCCTCAGAGGGGGCTCATAGCCTGAGGCACAAGGGAAGCCTCTCCTCAGGTATGGCCAAGGGATCAACGCTTTCCTTTGCCCTGATAGGTCCCGCTGGTATGAGACCAGCCATGGGATTAAAGAAGCATACTGGAACAAGTGAGCAGGAGATCTGGCATTAAGAGGATTTCCCCGCTTTTGGGCACAAGCCGAGGAGCAAAGCGTGAGTGACTACCTGGCAATTCACGTAAGCGCCTAGACGCAACCACAACGTAGCCCCAAATACAGCAAAGGGGGGGAAGCTACCCTACCCCAGAAAGAGCAGCTGAAAAAGAAAGAAAACGAGGGGCAAAATGGTGGCTTTGATGGGAGAACGTTAACTCAACTCACTGGTGTGCAGACTAGTAGAAATCATGTACTTTAAAAAACTTTCAGAAGCAGTAAAACCTTTTACCTTTAATGTAAACAATGTCTCATTGGGGTGAAAAAATGGCACCCAGAGTGAAACTTTCTTCAGGAACTGCTAGCTCATCATCTCCGGCTTCCAGACTGGAAGTAACCACAGATGTCTCCATGATAATTACTCTGCAGCATTGTACCCTCTACTGGATCAGATTACTAATGAACAATAACTTTGAAGCTCTACAAAAAGAACTGAAAGAAACTAATACAAAAACAGAGAAGACAACTAAAAAGCTGAAAAAGGTTGATGAGAAGACAAATGTACTGAACCAGAGAATGGAGGCAGAGGAAAAAGAGAGGACCTCTGAGAAACAACAGCTGTTACAACTTCAGCTGGAACAGTCAGCATATGTCCTGAGATTTCAAGGTGTTCAAGAACAAAAAGATGAGAACCTGAAAGAGATTTTAAGTGAAGCTCTAGCTTCTGTGGCAGGTTGTAAAGTGGAACTTCTACAAAGCGACTTGGATATGGTATACCGAACCTATCAATAATTTATTAAGAAAAATAAACTGCCTGGTGAAGTATTTGTGAAATTCTCTAAAAGGCGAACAAGAGATATGATACTGAAGGCAACTAATGGAATAACCTTAAAAATCCAAGGAGAAGAAGTGAAAGTTTTAAAAGATGTTCCATTTGAGGTGATAAAACAGAGGGAACAATACAAAATTGACTTCATTTCTACAGAAAAATTCAACTCCCTACAGATGGATAATCCCAGCCTCCATGCAGCCCAGTGCAAGCCCAGTAGCCCATGCTTGGCCCTGCTCAAGAGGCCACCACTGGCTGCTCAAGAGGCCCTGCTTGAGAGGCCAACACTGGCTGATCCAGAGGCTCAGGAAGCCCAGGAAAACCCCGGGCCGGGGGAGGGAGATGTCATCAAGCTACTTGGCCCTGCAAGGCCCTGCTAAGATGCCAGAACCCAATGGCTCCGCTCAGCAACTGAGCGTAAGAAGAGGGGCGGGGCCACAGGGATGGGGTGGTGGGCAGGCCCAAGGGGCAGAGACAAGTGTGGGAAGGGGGATATAGGAGAGAAAGCTAGATGGTTGGGGAGGATTCTCCTGGTAGCTCATACAGCTGCATTCCAGAGAGAGGGGGGCGGCTGGAGCACCAGTAGGGCAGGTGGAGAGTGGTGATGTAACCTCCTCCCTTGCTCACCTTTGATCTGAGACCTCTGGGGAGCCTTGACAACAGGACCTGTGGGGGGTGCAACATAAAGGGTATCCAGGGCAACAGCAGCACCCAGCAGGGATGAGGAGGTGGTAGCAGAGCATGACAGCCACAATGAAAAACTTCTGGGAAAATGGCTCATTAAAGGTCTTAGCAACTAAAACTAGGAAAAACTGACCCCTTAAGGGTAAACACCACCACCACCACCAACAACAACAGAAAACAGCCATCTGAAGAAAACTGAAAGCACAAATTCACCTGTATCCCCCAACAAAATTAAAAGAGTAATTTGTCTCCTGTTCTGGCCTTCAGTAAATAAGGCTGCCAGCTTGTCTGTAGGAAAGTGTCCTGTTTCAAATAGAGGCTTAATGATTCATTATTTACCAGGTGACATTATTAACCTCAATGCCATTAAAAGCTTCTATCACCCATTTCCACACATGAAGCTTCATTAAAGGGTTCGGACATGTTTTCCCAGGACTGTTGGTAATGCTATCTGTAAAAGACTTCATTGGAGGCCCAGCAACCTTTGACATCACCCTCTAGCAGTACCGCCTTTTGCATTAGCCCTTTGTGGATCTAGGCCGGAAGGGGTTTCTCACCCAGTGCCCAAACTGCAACATGGTCTCACTGGGGCCTTTAAACTCCCCAGGGCTCCAACCATATTATTCTGTACCATATGAACTATCAAACTTTTTTGCTTATGACCCATTGGTCTGTGAGCATGCAGTGCAGAATAAAGGAAAAGGCTCCAACCAGCATGCAGGAGTGTTGTCATCACTGGATCCTAAATCTAGTAATGTCCAAAGAGGAACTGTCGCTATGGGATAATTCCCTACCTAAGAACAACAGCTAATGATCATGTGGTCTCCTCTCAGCTTCAACAGGTATTCAATAAGCACAAGCAGGAGTTTTAATATAAATTCTCTTTAGAAGACATTGCTTTATAGTAACATTTGACTTTCATTCTTCCTAGAACATGAAGACTATAGGGACTTTAGGGAACATTATTTTTCTTTCTCCATCATTATTATATCTGTCTGGATCCAAGGAATCTTGGTCAGAATGGCCCATCAGACCACTTGCCATTAACATATGGGCTACAGCTACAGTTCGTAATGGAGAGTTTTAATCATACATCCCACCCTGAACCAGCCTCACTGTGCACTCACCCCATGGTTGACCGTTCAGATTATTGCTGTGCAACAACCACAGAGTGGGTGGTTGGGTGGCTTCTTTTTTTTTTAATGTATTTTTGCATATGTGCATAGCTACTTATGCAAAGCACCACTCCATTTTGACAGCTGGAAGAGGCTGCCTCCCCCTCTGAAAAACTCATCTTTTCAATTATCCCCTTCCCCACCCTGTGTGCTACAAAGCTGTAGGCAGAGGAACCGGCATAAAAAAAGACAAAGGTGGCTTCTCAGCTTGCCCTTCCCTCACTCCTTTCTCACCTCAGAGGACAGCCCAGAGATTGCTGGTGTGCACAAAGATGTGGTTATGCACACATTGCTAACTGACTTAAAAAAAACAAACAAGGAGCGAAAACAGAACAGATTGATCAGACTTCCCAACCGAGTTGAACTCCCACCAGGAGAGTTCAAACATTCAGAAACGCGGGATGAAAATGCTGATATCTGTAAACACTGGATTTTCCCCAGTGCCAAAGTGGGGCAGAATGGGGCAGCAATGACTGGGGTACAGAAGGCAGACGTTGCTGTCTGATTATGCTCTTTAAATCCTCAAAGGTACTATGATATTGGTGTACACTGCTCATGTGGCAGCAGCCAAGGAATAAGCTAACCTTATTCTGTCTGATGTGCTTAGTTTGTAATTCTGCAGGTTATAATGAGTGCCTTCCTAATTTATTTAGATTGCTTGGTAATGAGTAGCATATGTGAAATGGTTGAAACTCAAATACTTAAATATTGAAATAATAAATAATGTGTTGCAAAGGAAGTCACAGATTAGGAAATAAGTAGACAACCACTTCACAAGTACTGGAAACATATAAGGACTTGATTTGAAAGTTACTGTTCTGATAATGAATAAAACTTGCTGAATTCATAGGAATATAAAAGGGCTATCCTTAAAAGTGATGTAGTCCAGATGACCTCAGACTTTATTATAGTGAGCTTCTTAATTATGAAACAAATACATGATGAGTGTCCATAATGGGCTTAGAGTCAAATCAGAAGTGATATCAACCATATCATCCACTACTTTTGTTCATTTACAACCTTCCCTGTTCACATTTGAACTGTGCCTGTGTAGGTAGGGGTGGACTGGCCACCAGAAAAAGTCCTGGTGGGCCAATGGCCTCCCACCCTTCAGGGATACCACAGCTCAAAGTGAGGGGTGGGTACATTCCACCACTGCCCCAAGCCAGCAGTCCTTGCCCTGGCTGTCCTAGCATGGTGAGGGACATGACTGGCTTTTCTCACCTAGCACAGTGAGCAATGTAAGTGGACAAGCTTCTCAGTATAGGGCTGGGTGGGCAGGCCCATTCTGCCTTCTTTAAGGGGACAGGAACCAAGAAAATGTGGTTCAGTTCATGGCTGAACCACGAACCAAACACCAAACCAGGAGGCTCATTTACAAACCAAACTGGCTTGTGCTGTTTGTTGCCCTGCAAACCCTGTTGAAAGGGACAACAGTCCCTTTTCAACAGGGTTTGCAGAAAGCCTGAAACAGCTTGCTTTCTGCCACTCAGCTGTTTCAGACTGTCCTGTGCACTCCCTTTAAAGTTTAAAGGGATTGCAAAACAGCACAAAAACAGCTGCGTGGTGGAGAGATGCATGGAGAGATGCAGCACAAAAACAGCTGCATGGTGGAGAGATGCTCCCCGCCATGCAGCTGTTTTGGGCTGTCTTCTGCAGTCCCTTTAAACTTTAAGAGGACTGCAGAAGACAGCCTGAAAAACAGCAGCCAGCAGAAAGTGGGGAGATACTCTGCAGGTTATAATGAGTGCCTTCCTAATTTATTTAGATTGCTTGGTAATGAGTAGCATATGTGAAATGGGACTTACCTTTCTGCTGGCCATGGTGAGCCCTGGCCAGCAGAAATGGGGGGGAGGTGTGTCAAGGTTTCAGTTTCGCTTCTCTTTGTACCTGCAAACACATAAAAACCACAATTAAAACATAGGAAGAATCACTGATGAAGTGCCAAACAAAAGAATGAAGTCTTCATCTGCTGGCAGATGGCAACAAAAGGAGACAGATAAGTCCCCCTGGGGAGAGAGTTCCAGAGTTTTGGTGCCATGACCATGAAAGCCGTCTCCTTGGTTACCACCCACTTAATCTCAGATGGCAGGGTATCCAAAGCAGGGCCTCAGAAGATGATTGTATTGGTCTGGTAGGTTGTAAGGGACTAGGCGTTCCTTCAGATATGCTAGTCCCAAAGCATATATGTCAACACTTTCACCTTGAATGGTGCCCAGAAATAGATTGGGAGCCAGTATAGATAGACCAAGATTGGAGTGATATGGTCCTTACCATCTACTCCAGTCAGCATTCTGGCTGCAACATTCTTCACTAATTGAAGTTTCCAAATGCTTTTCAAGAGCAGCCTCACACAGGGTGCACTGAAGCAATGTAATTTAGATGTAACCAGGTGTCATGATCTGGGCTGTGCCACCAGAGGCCTACTAGGCCCAGGGAGCCTGGCTAGCAGTAGGTGAGGCTGGGCCTACAACTCCCAGAAGCCCCTTAGAGGTTTTGGAGCCAAAATTGACCAATAGGGAAGAAGAGGGCTGGGGAACAAAAGGGCTGGTGCCAGAGCAGAAGCTGTTCTTTCTTCCAGAGGGCAGAGCCAGAAGGAAGGCTGCTGCAGGAAGAAACCCTCATCCTGAGGGAAGGGTGAGTAGTCTAGTGCCACTTGGGATAGTGAGCTAGGGACAGTATATATTTAGACGCGTTAGGGCATTTGATTTCTTTTCTTTTCACCCACTTACTGTTATTATTCTGCACCTTGTTGTTTGACCTCCTATAAAATAAACCTTTTCCTTGTTTCACTCTGCCTGGTCCTCACGCCTGTTATTCGGCCAAAAGGGAGGTCTGAAGGTCTTGGGAGGGTGCTCTGGGTTTTCTTAAGGGAACCTAAATCCAGAGTGGTGGCAACGTTAGGTGACACCCCACCTGAGCCGTGACACCAGGGCATGCACCACATTAGCCAGATCTTTTCTGCCCAGCAAAAGCTGCAGCTCATAACTAGTTAAAGCTGGTAAAAGGTGCTGCTGACCACAGCTACCACGATTATACAGCACTAGGCCTGGGTCCAAGAGCATCAAAGACTACGCACCTGTGGGTAATGCAAACCCTTCCTGAACAGATGACACTGTTAAATCCCAGGTCAGACCTTCTACTCACCAAGAGTACTTCTGTCTTGTTGGGATTAAGCTTCCATTTATTAGCCCTGCCAATCCCAGTTCAGAAAGGTGCTCCAGAAGGATACTATAATTAATGGTATAGAATACTACTCAGAGTTCTGGGAGTATCAATAGAGTCATACTCCCTCTGTCAAGTTTCCTGACACAGGTCATCTACCAGGCTGTTTCCATCCCATAACTAGGACTAAAACCAGATTTAAATATGTAAATGTGGAAATTTAGCCTAATACTGGCCTATTAATGATGCTGTAAGGTCATTGTTACTTTTGTAAGGTTACATTCCAGTTCTGACAAGACTGAAGGAACTATTGGACCATCACATTAATTTCTCAAGTAAAGTGATGTTCAAAGAACAAGATACTTATTTGTTGAGATGTTGAAGTGGCAGGTGGTCACCCCTGATGAGTTCTTAGGTGGAAGGTAACTTGATTTTGCCACAAGCTGGAAATTATATTGTTACAACATTTTTATTGGATAATACAGCCTGCAGACATTGAGTGAGAACAGACTACATAGTTCAACGTGCTAATTTTAATAATGTAAAGAGAAGGTTGTTTGTTAGCTCTAGCTTCATGTGTTGCCACACTGATTCAACTCACAGGGAAGTGCCAAGAAGACTGGTAATTGCTCACTGCCAGTGCAATCCTGTTATCTATATATCTAATCCTGAAGGTGCCCCCTGGTGTGCGGATATCTAAATCCTCGCACTGGGGGCACCTGGGGGGCAGGGAGATTTTCCTGCACACGTGGTCCAATGTCCAGGTGTGCAGAAAAATCTAAAAAGTTAGAAAAAATATCGGGGGGATATTTAAATCCCCCCAAAAATAAAAGAGCCTTCCCGGCGCATGCGCAGGGAAGGCTCTGGGAACTGCGGTGGGCTGGCGGTTGGAAGCTGCTCAGGCCACGCCGCAGGAGAAGGGAGGAGAAGATCAGCGGCGGCGGCAGAGGAGACGGCCGGAGCCGGAGGTAAAAAGAGCCGGGAGTGGGGGGGGCGGTAAGGCCCGGCGGCAACAAGCCGCTTGGGCCTCGCTATGGAGCCAGGGGGGTGAGCCAGAGGGGGGGTGGAGGCAACGGGGGAATCAGTAGGGAAGGACACTTACCTGCTGCCACCTCTGCTTCCTCCTCCCGCTCTGCCTGGAGCTCTTTCGTCCCCCCCCCATGAGAGGCCAGGTCTACCAATGTAGTGGGAAAGGGTGGGTAGACCTGTTCTCCAGAGGCCAGGTCTTCCACTGTAGTGGGAAAGGGTGGGTAGACCTGTTCTCCAGAGGCCAGGTCTACCAATGTAGTGGGAAGGGGTGGGTAGACCTGGCCTCTGAAGGGGGGGCGCGCTTCGGGGCAGGGGGGGAGATCGAGCCAGGGGGTGGAGGAGACGGGGGAACCGGCAGGATGGGGGAGAACTTACCTCCTCCTCCTGCTTCCTCCTCTTCCTCATAGGTGTGGAGCTCCCCCCCTCCCGCGAGTATCGCGGGTCCCGCCCCTTGTACCTTTCTAATTCCATTGAAGTCAATGGGTATAGAAGGATATACCTTTGCTTAGACTGGTCACAGCCAGTGTTCCCTCTAAGCTGAGTTAGTGTGAGCTAGCTCAGTTTTTTAGCCTCCAGCTCACACATTTTTGTCTTAGCTTGGGAAGAATGGCTCCAGAGGTAACTAATTCATGCAGTAACCAAATCACTCATTCACAATTTTAATGCCAGTAGCTCACAAAGTAGAAGTTTTGCTCACAAGACTCCACAGCTTAGAGGGAGAATTGACAGCCAGTAATTCTGATTATTTCCAGTTAGAACTGTGATGGGGTGTTTTTGATGCCCACCGTAGATCAAGTGATTGCCTATTTCTACCCAGTGTGTGTGATTTAAGCTATCTCCCCCTATTCCATTTTTATCTGTCATGGTTGTGTGATCTCCCTTAGGCCATGAAAGTTAGTTGCTACTGACTCACTGTGTATGATGATCAGGGAAATTCTAGATTTTGCTAAAAGCACAAGGCATCTGTGATGATGGCTTTGTGATTCTAAATCACTGTAGGTTCAGGTGACACCTTAGATAAATAACATTGTGAAATTTTGAAGACTACTGTAAATGTTGAGAAAATTTAATTAAGGTTTCCCAATACTAGGTACATGGAATAATAGATTTGTCTTCTGGTAGTTTAGTTTCAGTCCTCTTTGCAGACATTTTGGCCTTCCATTCACCACATGTAGTATTCCCCTGTCAGTGTTTTCCTTGTAAAGCAAAAGAACTTTTATCCCTCTTACTGAAACATATGTCTTTGAACTGGGAACAAACTTATTTTTTTCTATGGATTAATTCCAATCACTGAGGCAATTTTAGGCTGGAAGGTAATTGGATTTTGCCATCTAGTGGATAATGTTATTATGCCCACTTTTACCAGTCTTAAAAAAATGAAAAAAAGAACATAACACTCATTCTTTTGTTATAAATAATATATTGCTGTCATTTCCAGAAGAAACAACCAAATGACTACCCATTTTGCATATCAAAACTTTATTTTCCCAAACTATTTTTTTTTGGGGGGGGGAGATGAAATTTCTGCATTTGTGTGCAGGAAAGTATACATTTACATAGCTGTATGTGGAGAGGGTCTATAGATTAGTTGTATGCTTTGCATACAAAAGTCCCAGGTTCAGTTCTTAGCAAGCCCAGTTCAGAAACATGAACTCAGATGACAATGCTGGGAAAAATATCTGCCATTTGAAGAGCTGCTGAAGTCATTAAATAGTATAATAAATAAAGGCAGCTTCATCTATCTGTCTATCAGTAGCTAGAGAAAGCTAGCTATAGTAGAAATAGCTACAGAAAGACAGGTACAACATTTAAAGTAAAAAATAGGTAGCTATTTATTTATTTTAGGTATTGTTATACCTGTCTTTCATTTGAGCATCTCAGGATCCAAGGCAGGTGAATGGGGTGTGTGGCACCCTGCTTATTTGGGGGGACTGTTTTTATTTTAAAATTATACTCTGTGTTTATAAACTGGGTAGTTTCTGCTGCCACCAGAAATTTTTAGAAATTCCAAATCTTCTCTGTTACTGCTGCTGGTGGTGGTAATGTGACCCAGGGTCTGGGCTTTCAAAGGTCTATGTGGCCCTGATGAAGGGTTGAACTGAATTCTGGGTTAAACTTAAACAAAATATGATTTATTGATTAAGAAACAAAAAATAAGTTGCTGGTTAACTGTAACTATATTGGGGAAAAGGAACTGGTAAATAAACTGCAAGGTATCACACACAGTCTTTTGACATTAAAATCCCACTCTGACAGGAATCTCTCACATAGGCAGCCACACTGGCTTAGCTCTTTGTACTATTGGTTCTCTTTCTTTAGTTTAGAGTCTCACAGACCCTTCTCATAGCTCCTTCACATTTAAACTCTTAAAGCCATATATACTGAACTCTGAACTTTTAAAGTTTCCATGCAGACTTCGTCAGCTCACTGACTGACTGACTCACTAACTCAGACTCACTCTAACTGGAAAACCAACTCCAACTGACTTCTCTATAACTGACTTCAAGACACACACAGATTCACTTCAAACAACTCCTCCTACACTCTGTCATCCACCAATCACAGCACACTTGTCTCCCTCAATCATTCTACTCTACTACCACTGCACTCCAACCAAACATTTAAAGATACACGGACACAGTAAAACAAGGAATCATTACAGGGTATTTTAGGGTTGAATGGATGGGGCTATTACAAGGACAAGGACAGCAGAAAAACTTTAAATACATTAGTGATGTATAATGTATTTAGGATGCCCAGGTGCAAAGCAGAGCAGCTTATCAGCTGCAGAGAAGGAATTTCCGTAGGAGAAAGAATTTGTCAACTACTTGACCAACTACACTTGCTGAATTTTCTTTTCCCACTAATAAACGTACCTACCTACCATTTCCTATGTCACTATTCATATAATCCTCTAGAAGATATTTTATTTATGTGTTTATTCAGGGGTCAGTTCGAGCCGGAGTGCACAGGAGTGGTTCTCCGGCAGTTAACAAGCCCAGGTGGCAAGCCCCGCCCCCAGCTCCCAGCAGCCCTTAGTCGGGCTTGGAGGAGCTAGAAGAAAGCACATGTGGTATTCCTCGATGTGAGCATGAAGAACTTGCCGAGAATGGAGAACAGAGGGGGTGGGAAAAGCAGGTGCGCGCACCCTCATTTCTCCCCCTCTCCCAAGATTTTTCTCTAAGGTAGAAGGTGGCCCTTGGACAGCTGTGTGCACTTGTTTCTCATTCTTTTTGCTGTTCTCCTTCATTCCTTCTGGTCCCTCGCTGCGCTGCTGCCCGACCGCTGGTGGCACCCGCAAGTCAGGCTTGCTGAAGTGGCTCAGCTGCCCACAAGCGTCTTGGTCAGGCGAGGGTCTGCCTGGCTCGGGCTTTCAGGGCCGAGAAATGCCGCTCAGTGGGCAACTGGTGGGGCTGCTGAGCATGTGGTTCTCCCCACCCCCTTCTGGAGCTTTGGCTCAAAAGCAGCTGCCTTGCTGTGGCTGGATCCTGGCCTGCCATTCCCATAGGGTGCAAATCTCCCCGCCATCGAAAGCCCTCAGCTCACCATTAGTCCTTGAGGAAGGCTTCCCACCCAAAGATGGGCTTGCCCAGGGAGCGGAGGCTGGAGGGTCACTGCCTCGCCTGCCCAGCTGTCCCACCCAACCCAGGGAGAAGCCTCCTTTCCCCTCAGTAGGTGCTCTGACCCACCTCTCCTCCTCCTCTGCACTTAAAGGGGTGCCCCCCCATCCAGCAATGAGAGCCCCTCCATGCCCAAGAGCAGCGGGTGAAGCCGGAGCCCTGAAGAAGCTGAGGAGGACAAAGAAGAGGCCTCTGAGCATAGACAGGCTGGGACATGGCTGCCTGGCACCGCCGAAGGGAGGCCTGGGCCATGGCCTCTTGGCTGGCCAGTTCTCCTGCCCACCCTGTCCCTGCCCCTCACACCCCATCCAGGGAGAGTGGACTGGGCTTGCAGGCTCGACCACTGGCTAGTGGTCAGGTGTGGAAGGCCAGGAACTCTCAGTCTGGGGCAAGTGATTCACTGTATTCTTGATGTTGGGGGGGCAACTCTGCTCCTGAATTGCTGGGGGGGAACAGGGGACAGATGGGTTGGGAGGCAGTCTCAAGCCTCTGGGAGGGAGGCCTGGGCTCAGCCCAGAGTTGCTGCCTTTCTTCCCGCTGAATGCAACCGTGTCCCACGCTGCCAGCGTGATTCCCCCGCATTGGTCCACATCGCCCACTGACCCCAGACAAGCCGGCAGCATCAGCCTCCCGCGAAAGCAAGGCAAGGCTGGTGTTCAACACTGCGAGTACAGAATAGGAGGAGAAGGGGCACAAGGGGGAGGCGGGAGCATTTCCCACGCTGGTCCTTCCAGGCTGCTCCACTTCTCTGAATTATGCCCCGGGTAATTGCAGCACGAACCTTAAACCACAATAATCCTTCCAGCCTAACGAGTATGCGGGGCCAGAGACGGAAAGAGAGATGAGCAGATGATACAGAAATGCATGTATTTGGTCCCCCCCCCCCGTATAACTCTATTTTCTTACCAAATGTGCTTTGTTTCATGTGACTGAAGCATTAATTTCAGAGTTGCACTTATTCTCTGGTACAGTATTTAGGACCACCCCCCCCCCCCCGGTATTATGTTTAAACACCTTTAGGCATGACCCAGCCAAAGATAAGCACATGACTGGTTTCAAAGAAAGTTAAGCAAGGGCTTGTCTGCTGCTGAAATTAGTGGGATTTAAAGGTGCTTGATGGTAGGAGAAAGTGCTGTCAAGTTGCAGACAACTTGTGGTGACCCCTCACGCGGTTTCTAAGGCAAGAGATGTTCAGAGGTGGTTTGGCATTGCCTGCCTTTGTGTAGTTACCCTGGACTTCTGCGATGGTCTCCCACCCAAGTACTAACCAAGGCTGACTCTACTTGGCTTCTGAGATCTGACAAGATCAGGCTAGCCCAGTCTCTGTATTCCAGGGAAGGATCGTGGGAACAGCTGATGGACTTTGCTCTGTCCCAGCAGGAGTGCTTCAGTCTTCTCATCAAGAAGTACCACTGCGTCAAGTGGACCTTAACTCTGAGCAAACATGCTTATAATCAGGAAATCTGATCCACCTGTGTCTGTTTTGCTTGATAGCACACTAGAATGAAGGAAAAGGGAAGAACCATTTCCTCCTTGAGAGAGTGGCTAGCGGTGGGCTGACTATTCATGAACAAGGTGCTTAGATATTCTGAAATAATGGATTAAATTGTTGAGAATTCTTAAATATTTAGGAAAATATTAAGTTTGCAAATTAAAAGACCCCCTCCTCACATGCTGATGAGGGAACATAGTCATTGCCCTGACATGTAGGGTGCAGCTGAGAGGGGAGGTTGCTCTGCTCAAGCGCCTAAGAATTTATATCTTGATTGAGAAGATTTGGGGTGGGATTTCTCAAACATTTATGCTTTTTGCTTTTCAAACAGTTTTTCTCCAGGTAGGCTCACCAGCCCTGAGTTGGGAAATACCTGGAGATTTTTGGGGTGGAGCCTGAGCAGTGTTGCTCTCTGACACACTTTCAGTGATGTCAGGGGGTATCGCATATGCAAATATGCTAATGAGTTATGCTAATGAGCTCCTGCACCTCTTTTTCTACGAAATGCCCCCTGTATTTATTTAAAACATTTCCATGTTTCCCCACCCAAATAGGGTTCCCAGGTTGGCGAACATCAACACATGAAAGCATTTAAAAAATGAAAGCATAATTTAAAATACTGGTAACATTTAATAAAAATGTAAACACGCAAATACAACAAATATTGTTTTGTTTGCTTACTCTTTTAATGGGAGGAAGATTAGCAGTTGTTCTCAAAGGTAGCTTGCATTTTTCAAGCCACCAGTCACAGTGCAATTCAAATATTATTCTCTCTTTTTTAAAAAATGTAATTACCAGAAACCCAAATTCAGACTCTAGCTAGTGAACAGCTGTGGCACAATCCTGTTGTCAGCTAAGGCTGCCATGGTGTGGAATGTGTGGGCTGCTCTCGATGTCTCTCTCCTCCCATCCCCCTTTCCTTTCGCCTGCGCACTGTTATCCGTTTGGTGTCCTTGAAGGCTTTACTTGGCCAGCTCCTAGCTTCCAGCTGGGAATATAACTGTTGCTTTTCGCCCGTGTCTTCAGGTGCTTGCCTATTGGCTTTATTGCATCAGGGAGTCATGTATGAAGGGGGTATATCTGTAGATTCCACTGATTTACCTGCCATTCCTGACACAAGAGTTCATGGTGTCCTAAGTACTAGTCCTCAATAAACTGAAACTTCTGAAGGAACGTTGTTGTGTGTCTTGACTGGGAAGCCTGACAGAGTGTTAAGAATCTATTATCTCTACCCATATCTCTCCCGAAGATGCACAGAGAAGAGGAGCCACTGGTACTGGTCACTATAGGTGTCCCGGTAGCCACCACCACTCTGCCAGTGACTACTTCGGTCACCACTGCTACCCCGGTCATTGTTCCCCTGACACAGGTGCCGGTGTCGGGGGCTGAGGGAGGTGTGGACCCATGGCTGTTCAAAGAAGTGGTCAAGCCCAAGCGATGGGGCTTGTTCAAAGCTGAGACCCAAAAGTTGTAGGTGCTGACCCCTGCTCCGTGGAATGGGAGCTGCTACGACTACAGACCCTTGCAGGGGTGACCTTGGCGGAAAATGGCTGAGTAGGGGGGCTGGGAAGAACAGCTTGCCTGGTTTGAGTTGTCCCAGGTGAAGACGACACGTATGCTCAAAGAAACCCTGCTGGACATCCCGAGGTTGGTAGCCCAGGTGGTGCAAGGGGAGATGCGGTTGCTCCATCCGGTACTTCCCCCCCAGCGCAACCTCTTTTGAACCCGCCACCTCCTGCGAACCCACTGCCTGGACCTCTGGGGGTGCCGGCTCCTGCACCCCAGCTGGTGAAGGCCCCTCCAAGGGAACACCAACCCAAGGAGCTACTGGAAGCCACGTTTGATGGGACGCCGGAAAAGCTGGCCTTCTTCGTGTTGCAGGTAGAAAAGTTCGTACAGTATTGGGGCCACTTGTTCCCCTCTGATGAGCAGAGAGTAGCTTACATTGCCTCCAAACAGAGACAGGGCGGTGGACTGGTATGCCAGCCTCCACAGCACCCAGGGGCCAGAGGTGCAAGAAGTTGATGCCTTCATGTGGGCCCTCCAAGCACAATATGAGGACCCGATGGAAGAACTAAAGGCGTGCAACCACCTGCACACCCTGAAGCAAGGCTGGAATACTGTACGAGAATATACCAAGGAATTCAAAAGGTACACAGCTAAGGTTTTCCGGATCCAGTCTCAGCAGAGGAGGTCGGTTTTCACCGCTCTCCCGGGACTCTTGACTTTTTAAAATGTTTACAGCGTTTCAAAACTCTTCAAGAGACGAAGAGTTAGGCAAGGGAAGCTTCTGGGGAAGACCAGTGGGGGTGGCGACCCCCCTGAGAAAAACCCCAGCCATCCTGAAGCAAGAAAGTTGATTTCCAAAGAAGGGGCGACGGCGGAGACGCCGAGGGCAACTGAGCCGAGGAGGAGGCAGCAGAGTCACCAGAGGAAAAGACTACATTAACCGAAGCTAAGTACCAATAAATCCCTAGAGGATATAACTTGGGAGAATGTGGGCTAGTATTGTCATTGTAGAAAATGAATGGATTGAGTTAAATAATTAATGAGCCAGAGATAGAATTAGGCACACCACGATTTGAGGGTGGCTAGTAAAATACTGTGCAGAAAATGGAATAAGCAAAGAGAAGAGGCGCCAAGAGATAGGGGCGAACAAAAGGGAAATAAAATACAAAGCTGCAAAAGTTTTGTTTGTTGTTACCTTTTCTTTTCTAGGAGGACGTTGCGGCTTTAAGGAACGAGAGTCGGGGGGGCGTGTGCAGCAAGGAGCGAGGAGACAAGCAGCTGAGAGCGGTCCAGGGCGATCCGAAGCAGCTGCAAACGGCAAGGGGCGGTCCGGAGAACTGAAAGAGCGACGGAAAGCAACCGAACAGAAGAAGAAAGGCGGGGGCGGAGGAGCAGAAGAGGAGCCCTACGTCATCAAGAGCCGACCGAGATGAAAGGAGGGGCAAAAGGAGCAGGAAGTTAAAGAGCCGAAGCCGGTCACACTATAAAGAAAGAAAAGCCGCAGTTGAAAGACTTGTTATTTAAAGAGATAAAAACAACTGAAAGAAGGGGGGAGGAGGAAAGAAAGGAGAAAACATAGAGGGGACCACAAAGAGAGAGCCCAACAACTTAAAAGGAGTGTGAAACGGAGATAACTAGAGGGAACTAGAATAACAAAAATTAAAATATATTAACTAGGGTTAAAGCGCAAACATATCCAGATATATAGCTAGAAACGGAGATAACTAGAGGGAACTAGAATTTAAAAAACATACTAATTAGGGTAAAAGCTTAACATAACCAGCCATATAATTAGAGGGAAATAGAACAATTAAAATATATCAATTAGGGTAAAAGCTCAACTTAAGACTACATTATAAGTCTATGGCCTCAGGAGGGAGTGGGAGTAGGAAATCATCCTTTTCTTCACCTGGACAAGGGGGGGCAAGCACACAATTAAAATTAACCAACATGGCAATACCCCAAATGACAATGAAAGAAATAAACAAAACCATAGAGGACAGTGTAACAAAAGCAGTGACACAGGCAGTGGCACATGCCATGAAAAATGTTCTGGAAGATTCCCTACCCACTCTAATAAAAAGAGAAATTGGAACAGTCAGTGCAAAAATAGATGACTTAGCGACCCAAATAAAAAATGAAACGGATGAATTGAAACAACAGATCCAGAATAACAGGCAAGAAATCCACACCAACAGAAAAGAAATCATAAACCTTGCCACCAGGCAGGGAAAATTAAGAGATAAAGTTAGAGAAATGGATTTAGACGCACAAGACTTTAAAAGTAAATGTGAGAGACTGGAAGACACTGTAATAAACCTAGAAATGGAGAAAGCATCCCTCATTATAAGATGCCAAAACATAACAGAAGCTATAGACCAAAACTTAAAGGAAGTAGTAGCCACCGCCATCACGGAACAACTGAAAGTAACAACCAAAGAAGAACTAGAGGAAGGCATAGAAGCAATATACAGAAGGAACTCAGCTTATGCTAAAAAAACAAGGAAACCAAGAGAGATACATATAAAGTTCTATAGAAAAGACCTGAAAGAAAAAAATAATGAAGGCAGCCAATGAGAACCAGGTGACAATCCAAGGGGAAGATATAATTTTCCTGAAAGACGTACCGTGGCGTGTGAGAGAGAAAGGAGGATGCCATATAATACCTTGACTAATTTATTGAAAGAAAAGAAAATCATTTTCAGATGGCTAATACCAGAAGGGGTGCTCTTCAATTTCAAGGGACAAAGGCATAGAATAGACTCCGTTTTTAAGGTAGGATACTTCCTGAAAAAGTTTGGGGAAGACCTAGGCATGCGACTGGAAGAACCACAAGAGGAAGAAGATGAAAAGGAAGAAGAAGAGAAGGAGGAGGAAACAGAAGAGGAAGAAGGAGAAGAAACAGAAGAAGAAGAGGAAAAAGAAGAAAAGATTGTACAAAAGAAAGAGAAAGGGAAGAAAGTAAAACCAAAGAATAAACCCGAATCCATTAAATCAACGTACCACGTGCAAACTAGGTTTAAACACGGGCCAAAAGGGAAGAAATACTAACCAGGATCATGACAGACTCCAAAGCATGTAATTTTTTGTCCATAAATATAAACGGCTTGAATAGTACTCAAAAAAGAAGGAAAACTTTTCATCAACTAAAGAAATCGAAAGCTGAAGTAATCTGCCTACAGGAGACCCATATTAAGAAGGATGAGGTGAAATACTTAGAATGTAAAAAATTAGGAGAAATGTTTGTATCCTCCGATGAAGTAAAAAGAAGGGGAGTCGTAATTTATGTAAAAGAGAAACTGAAAACTGAACTAGTATTTAGTTCAAAAGATGGGAGGATAGTGGCCATTACAATTATAAGGAAAGGGAAAAAAAATGTTAATTCTCAATATATACGCGCCAAACCAAAACCAGGGGGACTTCTTTAAAGAAGTACAAAAAGTGTTACGTTAACAAAAGCTGAAGATATATGCATTTTAGGAGATTTTAATTCGGTGGTAGATACAATAACAGACAGAAAAAATCCTAAGAAAAACCATAGATTTGGAAGAACTTTGCCGACTAACTTCATACAGATAATAGAAGAATATAACTTAATGGATATATGGAGAGTAAGGAACATACATAAATCTGACTTCACGTTTTACTCACCCCGCCACAACTCTTGATCTAGAATTGATATGATATGGATGTCAATAAACTTGATCAGGGAAGTGACGGAATCTGAAATTCTACCTAAAACATTTGCGGACCACAACCCAGTGTTGGTTTCAATAGAAGATGAAATAAAAAAAATAGGATGTCAATAAACATAACCCTGTTAAGAGACCCGACCTTTGTGCAAAGATGTAAAAAAGAAATAGTAGAATTCTTCCAGTTGAATCTATCCACAGAAACATCTTTAGAAATAATATGGGACGCTTTAAAGGACTAGGGGCCGCTTTATTAGTTATAATGCATGGAAATGCAAACAAAGGAAAGAGAAATATGATCAATTAGTCAAACAAATAAAACACCAAGAAAATTTAGTACTAAAAGCCAAAGGAGACAGAAGTGCAAAGATTAAACTTAACTTCCTACACCACAACTTAAACAACCTGCTAAATTACGAAATAGAAAAGAAAATAGAATACACCAAACAATACTATTTTGAAAATCTAAATAAACCTAACAGATGGCTAGCCTACAAAATAAAGAAAGAAAGAGAGAAGCGCACCATAATTAAATTAAAAAACGATAACAATGAAGAAAAGTTCAACACATTAGATCTAAAAAAGATAGTGGAAAAATACTACAAGAAATTATACCAGCAGGAGGCAGATAACCAAAGTGATATTGCACAGTACCTTAAAAGCAGAACTCAAAAATTGAATACTCAACAGGAAAAAATACTAAATGACCCTATAACTCTATCTGAAATTATGGAGGCAATTAGAAGACAAAAAAGGAAAAAAACCCCAGGGCCTGATGGAATACCGACGGAACTGTACCAGACTTTTGAAGAACAGCTATGGACACCATTTAAAGAACTTTGCCAAAGAATAGGTAAAAACAATAAGATACCAAATTCCTGGACTCATGCTTTAATAACACTTATCCCAAAACCGAATTCAGATAAGACCAATATTAAAAATTATAGACCTATATCACTCCTCAATGTCGATTATAAAATATTTGCATCAATACTATCAGGAAGGCTAAAAAAAGTTTTGACACAGATGATCCACCAAGACCAAACCGGATTTCTACCCAAAAGGCAAATGAGAAACAATATAAGAATTATAATGGATGTATTAGAATACTACGAAGAACATCCAGAGAAAGAACTAATGTTAATGTTTCTGGACGCGGAAAAGGCGTTTGACAATCTGTCATGGGACTTTTTATTACAAAAACTAGATGTGGCAGAACCTGGCCAAGAATTTTACAACACAATCCAAGCGATATATAAAAAGCAACACGCAAAAGTAATAATAAACGGGGATTTGACGGAAATGATAGAGATCCAGAAAGGAACCAGGCAAGGTTGTCCGTTGTCTCCCCTACTCTTTGTTTATGCAATAGAATCATTGAATGAAGATATAAGAAAAAATAAGCAAATAAAAGGCCTGAAGGTGAAAGGGGAGGAATTTAAACTACAGGCATTTGCCGACGACCTAGTGTTTGTAATGGAGAATCCCAAAGATTCTGTAGAGGAACTAATGAAAACTATACAAAACTATGGACAGGTTGCAGGACTAAAAATTAATTATAAAAAATCTAATATCATAGTAAAGAATTGTTTCCCAAACACGATAGAAAAAAATCAAAGAGACAATCAAGATGGAAATAGTCAAAAAAGTAAAATACTTAGGGATTAACATGACAAACAAATGTAACTCTTTGATAGAAGGGAACTACACGAAATTATTGCAAGAGATTAGATCGGACGTGCAGAAATGGAACGCCATCCAACTATCCCTTATGGGTAGAATTGCGGTGATTAAGATGAATATACTGCCTAGATTCCTATACTTGGCACAAAATATACCTGTGTTAAAAAAGCAAAACTTTTTTGAGGAGTTAAACAAAATCACTAGACAATTTATATGGCAGCACAAAAAACCTAGAATAAAATGGAAGGTACTCCAAGACAGGAAAGAAAGAGGCGGACTGAGTGTTCCCAACTGGTACATATACTATCAAGCGGCTGCCCTAGTATGGATAAAAGACTGGGTAAGCCTTGAAAACACAAGGCTCCTAGCATTAGAAGGTCACGATCTTAGTATGGGATGGCATGCTTATGTATGGTATGGGAAAGATAAGATACACTCAAACTTTGGTAGGCATACTTTAAGAGGGTCCCTTAACAAGATATGGGTTAAAATTAAAGGAATTTGGTATAGGAGAACCCCAAAATGGGTTGCCCCATTGGAAGCCTTTATCCAACCATCAATAATAACTATGAACTTAAAAGAAAGTTACCAAACCCTATTAAATAAAAAAAACGAGCTAAAAACAGAAGAAAAATTGAGACAAGAAAATAATCTATCGTGGTGGGAGCAGACGATATTAAGAGATAGATATAAGAAGGACATGTTAAGAGGCTTTGAGGACCAAAACAATGAACTGGATAAAATATGGTTGTCCTCGAATGATAAACTAGTTCAGAAATTATATAGATTGTTATTAAATGACTATCTACAAGACAAAGAAACCAAATCTGTGATGATCACATGGACGAAAGACATAAGAGAAATAGGAGAAGAAAAGTGGCCGAGAATGTGGAAAACGGTTAAATCTATGAGAGCGGTAGCTTACAAAGAAAACGTGTTTAAGATGTTTCATAGATGGCACTGGGCACCCGATAAATTGGCTAAATGTTATAAGGGGTATTCAAATCTGTGCTGGAAATGTAAAATGTATAAGGGAACGTTCTATCATATGTGGTGGAAATGTTCTAAAATGCAAGGATATTGAAGAATGGTGAGACAAATCTTACAAGAAAGCCTGGGTAAAAATGTAGCATTAAAACCAGAAATATATTTGTTAAATATGATTCCGGAAGGATATAACACTCAGGATTCATACATAATTAGTTATATCATAACAGCTGCCAGACTGCTAATAGCTCGACAATGGAACGTAGAAGGATTGCTGACAAAGGAAGATCTAATAAACAAAATACTAGAACTAGCCAGAATGGACGATCTAAGCTTAATGCTGCAGAATAAGAATGAGAAGGTACATAAAAGGAGATGGGAAAAAGTGTATAAATGGATAGAAGAACAGACGGTAACTTAGGAACCCAAATATGTATTAGAAATAAGATGAAATGAAGGACTAATTTGTGTATAAATTAAACAGATGAAATGTTTGTAAATACAATTTTCTTTTATAAAAACAATAAAACTTTAAACCGAAAAAAAAGCCTGAGAAGCAACGTTCCCTAAAACCTAAACAATTACAGCTTCACACGGTGCAGTTCATTATACAGTTAGCAAAGCAGCTCTCCTCACACACCTGTTAATCTTGCTGATAAGCGTTGCCTAGCGTTTGCAGACAGGAATGCATGAGAGAAGATTATACACAGGGAAGATAGGGCATGCGCAGATGCCCGGTGAGCGAGTGTGGGTGGGGAACCAACAGCTTCCCAATCTTCTATGGCAGCCAGCTGACATTCTGCCCCCCTCAAAAGAACATCCCACCCTCCTCCCGGTCAGGGTGGGAGACCTCCCGGTCCGGGCGGGAGACCTCCCGGTTTCCCCGGGAACCTCTTGTGAAAGCTCTTGAGCATGTAAGGGGCCCTAATATCCCCTTCTTCCACCCATTTCCGGTGCTGGGGTCCAAAATCAGCCCATTCAACCAAATAGTAGAGCTTCCCATGTTTCACTTTAGAATCCAGAATGTCGGCAATCTCGTAGTGCGCCTCGCCATCCACCAAAACAGGGGGGGTGGAGGATGCTGCTGGTGCCAGTTGCAAGACCCATTGTCCTTTTTAAGGAGGCTGAAATGAAACACAGAATGTAGAGATCTTAGATTCTTTGGAAGTTCAACATCAACAGCCACCTCATTGATCACCCTACGTACTTTAAACGGACCAATGTATTTCCATCCTAGTTTTCGACTTGGTCTCAGCATCTTAATGTTCTTAGTGGACACATAATCTCCAGGCCGCAGAGCCCAACCCGCCACCCTACCTTTATCGGCCTGTTTCTTATATGCAGCCTTGGCTGCATTCAACGTTTTGCACAACAACGGCCAGGCACGTTGCAGGGTCTCACACCATGTAGAAGCCTCGCTAGGTTGTGCAACGCTGTGCCCCTCCAGGAACGGCATAGGGGGGCTGTCGTAACCAAAAGCTGCCTTGTATGGGGACATGCCAATGGAGGCATGACACGTGTTGTTGTAGCAATATTCAGCCAAAGGCAACAAATCACACCAGTCATCTTGTTGATAGTTCGTAAAACAACGCAAATATTGTTCCAACGTTGGGTTCACCTGCTCAGTTTGCCCGTCAGTTTCCGGGTGGTAGGCGCTACTGAGTCCCTGTTCCACCCCCATAATCTCCACCAGTGCCTTCCAGAACTTGGAAACAAACTGTGTCCCCCTGTCGGATATTACCTTATTAGGCAGGAGATGGAGACGGACAATGTTGTTGAAGAAAGCCTTGGCCAAAGCTTTTGCCATGGGGAGGGAGGGAAAAGGGAGAAAGTGTGCCTGTTTGGAGAACAGGTCAACCACCACCCAAATGATTGTCTTATTTTTACTCAGTGGTAGATCTGTGATAAAATCCATGGAAATGACCTCCCACAGTCTGGAGGGGGTTGGGAGGGGTTGTAACAGTCCCGGAGGTCCCCCCCCCCGGTTTTGTCATGGCACATTGTTGGCAGGTTTGCACAAACTCTGTTAAGTCCTTGCGCATGTGTGGCCACCAAAACTGACGTTTGAGTAATTGCAGAGACTTCACAAACCCCGAGTGGCCTGCCAATTTAGAACCGTGCGCTGCTTCTAAGACTTCCCGTCGCAGCGAAATGGGCACGTATAGTTTTCCCTCTGAATACCAATACCCATCCTCCCCCTGATAGCAAGTGTCAATCCCCTTCACAATAGCTAGGTCGGC